>NC_053154.1:259924592-260224592 GCF_016835505.1 Polypterus senegalus
AAAAGACGGCAATCTGCAAACTATGTGGTAAATCTGTTGCCGTTAAAGACAGCTCGACAACTAACTTGTTTCACCATTTGCGAACTAACCACCGTACAGAATACGAATAATATGAAAAGATAAAGGAGTCAGCTGTCCAGCACAAGTCTAAAGTAACCAAGGTACACGCACAGAAACACACTCAGCAAACTTTAGTGGACTCATTCTGAAAAAATGTGCCTTACGACAAGAAAAGCAACAGATGGCATGACATAACAAACGCTGTCACCAGTCACATCGCAAAAGATATGGTGCCAATTCAAGTGGTTGAGAGAGATGGTTTTAAACAACTTTTGAATACTTTAGATCCAAGGTACACACTGCCTGGCCGAAAATATTTCAGTCAAATAGTTCTGCCTAAGTTGTATAATTCGTGTCGCCAAGCTCTGACGCATAAACTGCAAAAGGTTTCACATTTTGCGAAAACAACGGATTTATGGTCAAGCCGAACATTCGAGCCATACCTTTCCCTGACGGTGCATTTCATTGAAGAAAACTGGCAGCTGCAAAGCTTCTGTTTGCAAACATCCTACTTCCCACAAGATCACACTGGTGACATCATTGCGCAAGGTCTGAAAGATGCCCTGGCATCATGGTCAGTGCGAGAAAACCGCATGGTTTGCATGACAACAGACAGCGGGGCTAACGTTGTCAGTGCACTACGGATTAATAACTGGAAGAGGCTACCTTGTTTTAGGCATAGGCTTCATATTGTGATTTGTGAGTAATTTGGGGTTCCTCTATAAAATGCAGTTTAGGTTAAATTGATCTCATTTATTATGACGCTTAAAAATACAAAAAGATCTGATAAGTAAAGCTATAGATGACAAAAATATAATTCAATATAATTTCAAATAATACATTATCTTGGAATTATTGTTATCATCAAAGTCCCAGAAAATATTGAAATATTTTTTTTTCCAATATTGCACACCCCTACTTCATGCACATATTTGGACACAATAGCCGTACTGAAAAACATAGGAACGGAAAACTGTCAGAAGCCACACAGTGGGACTGAGGGCAAAATTCCAGTGTGTTCCTCATTCCATTTTGTGCTACTCCAGACCAAGTCATTATTTCAGTCCTGGGCAGAATATATTTCTTTATTAGCTGTTGGTTACTAAGATGATCCAAGGAGTTCATTTCCACTTAAAAAAACAGCATTTACCACACCCCCCAGAGATAACTGTATGTTATAAATCCTTTTTATAAATAGAAAGAGATAACAGACTGGATTCACTGGCAAGTCAAATGAGTTCATCCTGAGCACAAACACACACACAAACACTGCATTTGGTTTAACTGTATTTTTATTGTTTAATATTAGGTTTTAAAAGTGCATGTCTGTCCTATACTCTTGTATGGTTGAAGAAACTTCAAATAATATTTTTGTATGTATTTATCTATCCACCCATCCTTCTGTGCAGCTGTGTGAAAGCCATGAACAACAGCTGGACAGAGCAGGAACCCATCACTGTTCTTTATATATATATGGGGTGGTATTTTCTTCCTGAAGAGAAACACCAGTAAAACCAAAAAAATTTACGTTTCAACACAACTCCTGAAGCCGAAATATAATTTACACAAAGATTTTCTTTGCCACCTAAAAAATATGTTTTTCTTGCTTCTGCAACCAGTTCAGTTTATTTTTATATTACAGGCTCACAAATGATTAATTCGATGAGTACACATAAAGGCAGATTTGTGTAAAGTACGCATTTGTATCTGACTTGACATCTTAATATTTAACACAGCCAAGCTCAAGACAGTAACCCTTCATATTTGGGAACTGAAGTTAGACACACTGTGCCGATTCTGAAAAAGTCTGGTGAATGTTTTGCAGAGCAGACTGCTTAATGAATAATAATAATGAACAACATGTGATCTGCATATTGCCGTTCCTACTCTGTTGTACAATGTTACTGGTCCACATTATGTCTAATATTATTTGATATGCTTGTGTCCCGTGACAGAGTGACATGCAGGATTGGTTTGTGTCTTAATGTGTGCTTGTTGTTGTTTGGAAGGATGGGGGCGGGTTGTACAAACTTGCAAAGACATTTCTTTGTATCTCCTCAACAAGTGCTAGTAGCAATCACCTTCTTGGCACAGCTGGTTGTGGTACAGAATCAACACACAGTTGTTTGAGTCCTTAGTACAGTGGACAAACTTTAGTTTTTCGCAGTGCTACCAAAACTCGATTATGTGACACATCAAAGTTAAAATTAAAGTGAAAGCTAATTTTTTCACCTTAAGTAACATCTTTTCATTTGTTTTAGTCAAAACACACACATGTAAAGAAGCACCAAAGATGAGTGCCTGATAGCCATTTTCCCATTGCTTTCTGCTTAATTAACTACGTGTTAAAGACATCTATTATGGCATGAATGTTAGGTTCTTCTAATATTATGACAGAATCAATATTTTATACTTCACATTCTGTAGTACATGTTCTGCATCCTCTAAGAGAGATTGCACAGTTCTGGCTCAAGTCGGTCGTGGCAGATGTGGTGGCCAAAGCTGAAGGCTGTCACAACTCCAGAGTCTGCCTGTTATTCACTTCATGTCAGAATTATGCTGATTACCTATGGTCATCAAGTAAGAATATTTTCACATAGTCCCTTATAGGTGCAAATACGCAACAACAGGATTCTGTTTTGCAAATGTATGACATATAATATGGACAGTTAACATATTTAAATGTTATGTGTGAAATACACAAAGAATGTTGAAATCGCTAGGAAAAAGTGTGACTGTGCATAAACTTCTAATCTAAAAATAAAGAAAACCAGATACAGTAGATACGTAAAAGTAGATTTATTATCTACAGTATTGGTAAAACAGGTCAGTCCTTTAAAAATATGTTCTGTCCTTTACTTGTCCAGCAATTATTCAATGAGAAAAAGTTGTTGTCCAATCGAATGTTTACCTCTTTTATCACTTCCAATCAAATGCATGTTCTTATCCATTAGTGTGCTGTTATTGAAGTTGCATCCAGGGGTTCTTTCTTGCAAAAGAATTAAAAAAAAAAAAATCAAATATAACAATGATAGAACAAATAGAACTTATATAAAAATGTATGAGAATTTGTATTGCATTAACATAAATACTTAATTTAATTTTATGAAGGCAAATGTGAAAATTGTGTTACATTGTTAATGGTATAAAGTTTAAAATAGCAATAATCCAACATTCTATGACATGAATCCCGCCCAGTAAAAAACAATTAGAAATGAGAATTCATTTGAGTCTGAAGATTACTGGAGTTTCAGAGGTCTGAGGAAGGATGGAGATTTTGGCAGAGATCACAAGTAGGAAAGAGGATGGTGCCTTGTCACACGGCGGAATGTGGAAGCAGTTTTTTTCTGAAGAAGGATGCCATTTTAAAAGAGGTAGGTGAAAGGATAGAGTTTTGAATGATGAAGTTTTGTCAGAGGGAGGAGGATGTCCTAAAATGGACACCATACAAATGAAAATTATACAAGGGTTTGGCTCACTGAGGACAGTAGTCAGGTCACACATCAATCAGATTAAAGTATTAAAGGCAGAGGTGGCAGCTTTCTCCTCTAAACTGCCCATCTTACAGGACAAAAATAGATGGAATAACATCAGCATAGGTAGCCTCAGAAAAAATATAAAAAATAGGAAGGATCGTGGATTTCTCAAAAAATGTGCCTTATTATAGTTCTGGATCATCAAATATTTCTAGAAATTACCAAAATGTGCCGTAATGTGTGCATTTACAGCTTCTCTACAAGACTGAAATAGCTGATACGGAAGGCTCAGAGATGACCAAACTTCACTTTTCAAGGGCAGAATAATTTTTTTACTAACTACTCTTCAGATACAGTGCAGCACATACTGTAAGACAATGGCATCCACTATAAATACAGTTTGTGAGTTAGGATTGAACTCTTTACTGTATTACCCCTGTAGTCTCAAGCTCTCACATGAGTCTGAAAGTGTTATCTTTGACTCAAAGCTGGTACTGAAGGCTATCAATAACTTTCATATTTTGGACACCTTTCCTTTTAAGTTTTGCTGCTGCCAACTTCTACCCACATTTTATAAGGCTTTTAGAAAGTGTTTCACTCATTAACTGACTGTATTTCATCTTGATCTTTATTCTTTGTGGGCTGTACCTCCTTGTTTTCAGAATTGCTTGTTCTGTACCTCTTTTTTGGATCCTATTTATGTAGCTTTATATGTGCTTCATCTGCACTTTTCATGACAAGTCTGATTTTGCCAATCCTATCGGTACTATTTTGGTTATGTCTCAACTTCATTCAGCACTGAAATAGTTAACTGGCTTTTTCTTTTCTGTGTGCCACAAGGGCATTATCAAGCTTAATGACCTTTTGGGAAGACTCAGTGTTGTTTCAATTTACTTTTGGATTGAAGCAACGAGCCTCTCAGCTCCTACACCAGTGTGGAGATCATGTGTAGCAAGATTGTTCTATCCCTGCTGGATTACCACACCCTAGGATGCTTCTTTCTTTTTGACTTGTTCATATACATGACATATGCATCAAAAGTTCACAATTTGTCATTACTCCGGCTGTTTTTGAGTTTTGCTTGCTGATTTTCATGGGCATAGTGGTGAAACATAATAGAGTGGGGGTTGGCAGGGGTTTATGGTGCCTCCTCGTTATTTCATCTGACAATTGTATCTTTATTTTCCTTATTACACCATAACTAATAGAGCTCAGGTTAATTTTATATAAAAATGTATACCAAAATACTGATGATTAGACTACATTTATTTGTTCCTGTCAAGCTTCTGTCACCTTTTGTATTCAAACAGATGCAACTCCAAATTTATCGTTTCCAGTCACCATTCTCTCATTGGAAGCAGAAAAAGCATTTGACGGCATTAAGTGGACTTTTCAATGGCATATTTTGAGTTGGACGAGATTTAGAACAGAAATGTTCAACATGATTAAGATTCTGCATTCTACTCCCACATCTGCTATTCTTATAAATCATAATATCTCTCATTCCTTTTTAAATTTTCAGAATTTAAGAATCTTGTGGCAGGACATGCATGCAGGCATATTAACTATAAAAAAAACCATGAGATGAACTGACAAAGGTGGGAAGATTTAATTTGTGGTTGAAGAGCAGGCAGAGGTCAGTATTTTGGTCAAATTACAAAGGATAAAGTAAATTACATGACAGCATGCATCATTGTGTCATGTGACCAAGAATGGCAAACATGATCGCTGTACCTGTGACAAGAACACACAAAATGCCCAATAAAGAAAGCAAATATCTAAACAGAAAAAATACTAATTTCATGAAAAATAAAAATAACACATGCAAAAATTCAGAAATGATTTCCTAATTCTCTTTTCTGTCTCTCCTTACAGATAAGAATGTATAAACCCCCATTGCAGAGTGGGAATTAATTTTTTGGAAAGGCAGTTTTTTGTCAGTGTTGATTGAAGTTCAAATGCATCTTCCAAATTACACAAAATAACATCAGAATAGTGAAAGCGTTGGTTTGGTCATATAAATACCAGAAATAATTACAAACTAAGCAGTACTTTGACTCAGTTTTAATTTCTTTATTAATGAAAATGACAAAACATGAGCAATAATCAATATATTGATCAAATCAAAAGAAAACATCTTTTGTGAAAGCTAGTTGATTATTTTGGGCTCTCCAAACTAATATGAAATTGAAATTTAAAAGACAGACCTGCACAGTGACCAATATTTGTTGGTCTGGAGAGAAACCAAGTTTGGATAAGTGTGATTAGCCCTTTTCTTTCTTCTACTCAACAACAATTTAATGGTAGCAGAGCAGAATGGAGCCACACAGAAGTGAAAGTTTTAATATAGTGCAAAGGTTCTCAAGATTGGTTCTGGAGGCTTGCATTGGCACCAGTTTTATTCCAGTTAAATGCTTAATTATGTTATGAATCACTTTTATTTTTATTTTTTCTGGGGAAGGATACATTTTTCCCTAAACAAATGTAACCCTGTTGTGATGGCCCAGGTTCTCTGCTTTTATTAACTGTGTACCAAAGGTAAAGTGCAGTCTTTATCACATAAATAAATAAATAAGCACTGGTTTTAATGGATCATTTATGTAGAGGATAAAAACCAACCAACTGCAATCCAAATGTAAAACTATCCAGCCTTTGGGTTACGACCTCTTACCTTCCTGGCTCACCCCATTGGGTCTTCATAGCTGGCTGAGACACCAACAGCTGCAGTCCACATTTTCTACCTCTAAAACTGCCTGCTCCTTTGCCGTGTACTGGATCCCTAGAAGGGTTCGCCAACATCCCCACTCTTAAAGACTCTCACAGGACCTCCAACTTCACTGCCTTCTCTACAACATGCCGGCTTGCTGTTCTGATGCTGCCTTTTGGTTTAATTTCCATCCATCTTCTCTCACTATTTTTCTCAGGCTCCTGTTAAGCAAGTGCTGGTGCTAATTATGCACCCAAGAGCGCTAATAAGAAAATTAGCTGAATTGCACTTGTCTGCATTTAAATGCGGGCCTGCCAATTTCCTCATCAACATCCGGGGCTGTTCTGCACCTTAAGCTTGAATTCACTGTATTTCTAAAAACATGCGCTGCCATGGACCTCTCTTTCATCACACCCTCAATAATGTTATTTATGGTCAAAGATCGTTTGGGACAAGAAATTGATTTTTACTAGGTGTATTTTGAAAGTTGCTAATTATTTTACATTGGTATTATTAAATACTGCAGTGCCATTTTTTTTAAGAATATTGTCATTTTGAAACCTGATCACTAGGTGGTTGCTCGCACCCTTGCATCACATCAGCAACAATATGAATAGCTTCCAGATGAAATATTCAATATAACTTTGTATATATCTAAAAGGAGCTTTTCTGTGCTAATTTGATACTTTTCTTGTGTTTGTTTTCTGGTTTTGACCTTGCTTGAATTTTTTTTAGGATTTATAAAACATGAATATGCTGAGGAATTTGGTTTAAAGTTACGTATGGTTGTGACCATCCTTAAGTCCTATGCAGATTTTTTGGTTCCAGCGTGACACTTAACATTAATCTTAAATGACGCTTCTTTATGCATTTCAATGCGGTGTCGGTCATGTTCTTTTACTAATTATATCATTGTTAACTGACATGTTCTCTCAATACAGCTATCTTCAACGTTGCTAATAATGCTAAAAACATGAATTTGATTCTGGAATGTCCTATGGTTTCTTGCCTGCTTTCCCCGGGTGACCACCTTCCTCCTTTCTCACCTGGGCTTAGGACTGTCCTCAGGGGAGTTACCATCTTTGGCAGAATCGACAAAGAACAACATCAGTAACGCCAACGAGATACTCATTCAATTGACCACTGAGGGCTTATGACAATGGAGACAATTTTTTAAAAGATTATATAATCATGTTTTCCCCCAAGGGCCATCACTAGAACCTCCACACATCAACCTGCCAGAGATGCCACTGTCTGACACCGAACCAATCATTGAGGAGGTAAAGGCACCTATCCGAACCTTAAAGAATGTCAAGGCACCATAAGTTGACGAGATCACTGCAGAAGTAGTCAAGGCAAGAGGAGACGTTCTGCTTCATTGCCTCCACCTACTTCTCAGGACCATCTGGTGAACTGAGTAAATACCAGTTGTGTGGAAGAAAGCCATCATTGTACCCATCCACAAGAAAGGCCATAGCCGCAATTGCAAGAATTACTGCAGCATCAGTCTGCTCTGCATTATTGGCAAAGTTTTCATTAAGATCATCCAGTCCAGACTGTCAAGGTATCGTGAGCAGACAAGTCTAGAAGAACAAACAGGCTTCCAGCTGAATCGTGGATGTTGCGACCAGATCTTTACCATCCGACAAAAGATGGAGAAAAGAATTCAGTGCAGGAAACGAATGGTCATCTTTTTCATTGACTTTTGATAAGCATTCAATTGAATTCACTGGGCTGCCCTATGGGAAGTACTAGAGACCAAATTCGGCACTCAGAAAGTGATCAAGCTTCTCCAGGTGAACTACAGCCAGGCATACAGTCAAATATGGATCTGGGATGAGCTTTCTGAGGCATTTACCAACCAAACTGGAGTTTGTCAGAGGGGTGTGGTCTCTCACCTGCTCTTCAACATCGTGATGGATGACATAATGAAAAAAGCATTCCAAAACAGGCGCAGAGTCCAGTTTGAAGAGGACCGTTCTGTGACAGATTCAGCGTTCAATGATGACAGTGCCTACTGAGGCCACAGATATCTTTTATGATATTGCTCGAGTCACCCAGCCGTGCAGCCTCAATATCAATGCAGACAAGTTGAGAGTGCTGACAGTGGATGGATCGCCTGCTGTCGTTCAGCTAAATGGCATCTAAATCAAGCAAGTTCAAGGATTCAAATACCTGGGATTATTGGTACAAGAGAAGAAAGTAGTGTCCACAGAAGAGGTCCACACTCGAATCGGCCACGCAACCACTGCATTCACTTCCCTCAAGTGGTGCCTGTATAAGGCAAGGTGACCAACTTTATACCATTCTTAAATCATGAGGCATTGTAGTACAGAATGTCCTCTGTTGCAAAACCAAGCATAAACAGATTTACTTCAGACCAATAGAATTAATTGTTCAATCTCCCCCAGACCAGTTACCAAAGAAAGCACTCAGGTAGGACTCATCCCTTAGTTCCTTTGTTTAGTTAGTTTATGGCCTTTAGATGGCGTATAGGCTCCAAGTCCAAACACAGTTACCTTTGCAAAGCTGGTCTGATGCTCTATACCCGTCACTATAAATTCCTCTTCCTGAGTCAGCCCTAAAGACTAAGGTTATGCGAGTGGTTGGTTAACATCAAAGCATCTCGGTTCTCATCAATAAAGTAAAACATGCCTCCTGAAACACTATATAATATTACATTTGCTTTGTCTCGTAAAGAAATAAAGACATACAGTACAAAATCTTATCAACTTATGTGCTATAAATCAGTCCACCATAGATGATATAATTAAAATTTCACCCAGATACATCCAGTTTCTTTACAATCAGGGGGAGCAAGCCAAGATCAAAAGGCAATCTGCAGTGATTGCTGATTTTCCTAATGTCATTGGTGCAATTGACTGAACACAAGGTGTGAGAAAGGTGTCATCACAGAATTAATTTGTTTTCGGAAATGGAAAGCACTTTCACTCCATTAACATCCAACTAATATGTGACACTCAAATGCGTCTATCTAATGTTTGTGCAAGGTGTCCTGGCTCAACCCCATGATTCCTTTATTTTACAGTATTTAACAGTAGTGTGGGGCACAAACTGCAGTATCATGCTGCATGTGATGGTTGGCTTCTTGGTAAGTAAGCCTAACTGACAGGAGTACAATTAAGTTCAGTATCTTAACACTAGAATTACCAGAGCCTACGAAAAAACTCGTAATTCCGTCCCACCTTAAACCGCTTCTTAAATCCCTTCACACCTCTCCGCCAGCGCCCTTTGTCTTCTAAATGTGCTGATAAAGAGAAGCTAGGAGCAGCCGGCTATTCCATCCCCCCACCAATTTAGAACGTGCACGAACTTCTCTCAGCTCATGCCTTGATTGAGTATCTGGGGATCGTTGTTTGGAACACACGCATTTCATGTCTGTTCAGTTTCTACAGTAATCTGTGTCAACACATTGTTAAAACAGAAACGTTTTTTATATTCTAGTAGTAGATGACAAAATGTAGGCATAAACTATATAATGTATGAAGCCTGAAGTCCAAATAGCAAAGAAACATTTTCACAAGAATAACACAATTGCGCTTTTATTCAAAAATATAACTGCAGAAACAAAAAGCCGCCTAAACATGCGACATCGACAGCATTTTGTTGTAACTGCTTCCATGGTTCAACAGACTCAGCCCCCGTTTGGGAATCAAGAGGTCACGAGTTCGATCCTGCGACCCTCCGTTTTGAGAAGTAAACTGCTCTTAGTCTTACTGTTTTAGAATAAAAGCATACATTTGATTTCAGTCTGTAACAGCCGGTGCAATTTATGATCCTTGTAAAGGTTAGCTTTTTTGAATTCACTTTTCATTCTCTCAGTCGCGTTCAGAATCAATCCATACAACCCCATCTGACACGGCTGTTTTCACTAAAGACGCGCTATAGCTCTGCAGTGTACCACGATGCATACTAACTTAACCCAAACCCACCCCCCCCAGGGTTCTGACACACAAACGCTGGCGAAGCTGCCTTCTTCGTATCTCACCGTCACTTGCTTTTCTTTTTTTCAGTTTTATTGAGTGTTCCTGCCAGTCCCCGCATGTTGCTGTATGCTTTTTCTTTTGTACTCCAGGACATGCAGAGGAAAGAATGGTAAAGACCAGTAACTTCGGCGCTATATGCAATCATCAGACACTCCCCATCTGCCCGTGTCGTTCAAACACAGGAACATATATTGGTGTAAAAGTATAACAAAAGTGCACTTTTATTCAAGTGCACTTTTCCATCGCTTTTCCTGTAAGAAGCAATGTACACACTTCTCTCTATGCTGTGGTTTCTATTACACACCTGAAAGAAAGAGACAATATATGTGAAAATATAATCACACTAATGCAATATTATTTGAAAACGAACAGCGTCAGATCGGGTGTGAATTTATGCAGGAACTGGAAATTCTCTGATGTGGGACCTTCCCCCAGGGAAGAAAGTACAGTGTCAGGTGCTCATTCAGTGTAATAGAAACCATAGCACAGAGAGGTGTGTACACGCAACAAGTACACGTGTCGTAAATGTAGGAAGGACGGTCCTTGGGTGTGTGGGAACTGTTAATATTTGAATGTGATGATTTTATATAGCACGGAATGAAAATCTGCACTTCTTAGCATTGCACCATGCAAGCTGTCGTATCAATCGCCTACTGTAACTTGCTTTCTTTTTCTTGGTTATACAGGTAGTTTTGAATAAAAGTGCACTTGTTTTGTTTGCGAAATGAAGTGTCTGCGTGCACTTTTCGTGGCATTACGTGTATTTTTGAGCATGCCCGTTTGAGCAGTATAAAAGTATTGAAAAGTATAACAAAACAACGGGCAGATGGGGAGTGTCTGATGATTGCATATAGCGCCGAACTTACTGCTCTTTACTATTCTCTCCTCTGCGTGCCCTGGAGTACAAAGAAACAGAATACAGGCAGACGCTATAGCTCTGCGTTGTACCACGATGCATACTAACGCCCCCCCACCCGGTTCTGACACACAGACGCTGGCGAAGCTGCCTTCTTCGTATCTCACCGTCACTTGATTTTCTTTTTATTCAGTTTTATTGAGTGTTCCTGCCAGTCCCCGCATGTTGCTGTATGCTGGATATGTTCACATGTATTGTCTCTTTCTTTCAGGTGTGTAATAGAAACCACAGCATAGAGAGAAGTGTGTACATTGCTTCTTACAGGAAAAGGCGATGGAAAAAGTGCACTTGAATAAAAGTGCACTTTTGTTATACTTTTACACCAATATATGTTCCTGTGTTTGAACGACACGGGCAGATGGGGAGTGTCTGATGATTGCATATAGCCGGTTACTGGTCTTTACCATTCTTTCCTCTGCATGTCCTGGAGTACAAAAGAAACAGCATACAGCAACATGCGGGACTGGCAGGAACACTCAATAAAACTGAAAAAAGAAAAGCAAGTGACGGTGAGATACTGAAGAAGGCAGCTTCGCCCAGCTTGTGTGTCAGAACCCTGGGGGGGGTGGGTTTGGGTTAAGTTAGTATGCATCGTGGTACACTGCAGAGCTATAGCGCGTCTTTAGTGAAAACAGCCGTGTCAGATGGGGTTGTATGGATTGATTCTGAACGCGACTGAGAGAATGAAAAGTGAATTAAAAAAAAGCTAACCTTTACAAGGATCATAAATTGCACCGGCTGTTACAGACTGAAATCAAATGTATGCTTTTATTCTAAAACAGTAAGACTAAGAGCAGTTTACTTCTCAAAACGGAGGGTCGCAGGATCGAACTCGTGACCTCTTGATTCCCAAACGGGGGCTGAGTCTGTTGAACCACGGAGGCAGTTACAACAAAATGCTGTCGATGTCGCATGTTTAGGCGGCTTTTTGTTTCTGCAGTTATATTTTTGAATAAAAGCGCAATTGTGTTATTCTTGTGAAAATGTTTCTTTGCTATTTGGACTTCAGGCTTCATACATTATATAGTTTATGCCTACATTTTGTCATCTACTACTAGAATATAAAAAACGTTTCTGTTTTAACAATGTGTTGACACAGATTACTGTAGAAACTGAACAGACATGAAATGCGTGTGTTCCAAACAACGATCTATTATTTCCACTCTAAAACTCCACTTCACTCCCACATACTCAATCAAGGCATGAGCTGAGAGAAGTTCGTGCACGTTCTAAATTGGTGGGGGGATGGAATAGCCGGCTGCTCCTAGCTTCTCTTTATCAGCACATTTAGAAGACAAAGGGCGCTGGCGGAGAGGTGTGAAGGGATTTAAGAAGCAGTTTAAGGTGGGACGGAATTACGAGTTTTTTCGTAGGCTCTGGTAATTCTAGTGTTAAAGACAACTTATATAATCTTTATTTCAGGTGATATTGGGTACCCTCT
This sequence comes from Polypterus senegalus, assembly GCF_016835505.1. Taxonomy (NCBI): domain Eukaryota; kingdom Metazoa; phylum Chordata; class Cladistia; order Polypteriformes; family Polypteridae; genus Polypterus; species Polypterus senegalus. The sequence continues at coordinate 259,937,200 of NC_053154.1, forward strand.
CAGAGACTGGCTCCTCACACCATACACCAACAAACACCACAGGAAAGGAGATATAATGAAAGGCACTCCTCCACACAATCAGTGATTGAACAGATCATTGGTTCATTAAAAGGCAGAAGGGTGTGTTTGGATTCATCATGTGGCACACTCCTGTACAACCCCTCAATGGTTTGCCAAATAACGTAGAGCAGAAACATGGACTGCCACTGCCACTTGAGAGAGGCCAAGATAAGCAAATTGATGACCCAGACCCTGTCCCTCAGAACATCAATGCAATGGCAATTCTAAGATATTTTCATGATGGGCATTGAATGTAATGAGAATAAAGTACTGAAACATTGACATTTACTTGGCTAAAATTTTATTTTTTCACAAATTCAGTGCAGATTTTCTTAATATCTCACAGCTCTGAGCAGGCAACCTGCATCAGGGTGTGCTGCATTTGACATAAGGCATGAATAGTCTGAACAAATTCTTATTGTATCTGCAGCAACTCATCAGTCAGAACACGTACCATAGATGATGGCACATTGCTCTTTCTCTGTCCACTTGGCAAATTGCAGTCGTTGAAATGATGAAGTAAACAAACATATAAGGGCATATGTTGGTCATGTACATTAACTGGCATAATTGTGCTGTGCTACACTTGGCCATGATTAACATAGTAGCCCAATCTCACTTACATCATTTTGATGCATTACATCAGAATCCCCATCACAGTCTTGTAGAAGGCCACTGATGACTGTTCCCTCTATGACAGTTCCACTCACTGGTCAAAGGGACTAAGCTCAGGTGTACCAGTAGCACACACACTATGCAATTTTTATTTTCACTTCAGCTTTTGTATCTGACCCCTTTTTCTTCTTTTAGAGTCCTGGTTTGATGTTGTGTTATTTACTGCTGCTGTCATGTGTTCCCATGCTTTATTTTTTCTTTTGTTGGGGACTCCTGCAGAGAGACTGGCAAACACAATGTGTTTGCAATTGTACACTTTGGTCAATAATAATACTTAAAGTGCATATTCGCTGAAGTTTTTCTTTTTCTTCCTTTTTTCCTTTGTTCTTCCATTGTTTATAATATAGAGCTCACTCAGGAACATAAGCAAATTTGACATGGTAATTAGGTCATACATATTCACAAAAGTATTTTTTTGCCATACATGGCATTACTGACAAATGTTGACAGGAAGTGGCTACAACTGTTTGCATGAGTGCACAGTTTTAAGTTGATTTGAGATTTATAAAGTAACTTGGCATGGAACCTGGTGTATGCATGGTTTCATAAATCCAACGTTTTTTATGTGTGTACTCTGTTTTTGCGTTTCTTGTGTAAGCAAAATTTTAGTATGGATTGTAAACAAGATTTCAAATACAAGGCCCTAGATCTTTTGTCTTCCTGGTTATGATTCTTGTGTGCCTTTTGATCTCTCTTCACAGTTTTTCCTTTAGTTTGTTCGCTTACCAACAGCAGAACAAATTAAAATTTGTTAAAACTTTTCTCATAATGAAACATGTTTAATTTTATTGCTTATTAGTGCTTTCATGTTGCCATGTGAAGTCATTCTTATATTGTTGATTTCTCTTTTCAACCATATTGTCTGGGAATTGAATCACATTAGTAGTTGTCAAATGACAGTGACACATTTTCCTTATGAGCAACACTGTTTAATTAGCTATTTCATTTTTTTTGCTTCACTTATTTTGTAGGAAAGCGCAGTAGTTACATTTGTAAGAAATTTAGAAATCATTGTATTTTGCCGTAGTTTTAAATTCTTAATTATTTGTCGTTTTCCTATTTGTTCACTTTTTTCTCTGGTGTTTGCTCCCATAATTGTAATCTAACTATGACAATGACAAGTACTGAAAGGATGAAGATATTTATATTTAAATAATCAGGAAAAGTGTTATGAAAATTACGATGATGATAATCAAAATCTTTCAAACCATGTTAAAAAAACAGTAAATTATCCACAAGTAACATGCACAAGTAGCATGCATCTAGCAAACCCAGTTTTGTAATTTATGAACTGATGCCAAAATATAGAAACTGGAAAAAACACTTGCTTAATTAAGGTAGTCCATTTAAAAGCAGATGTTGGTTGGGATGAAAACCTGGAGGCACAGTAGTTTCCCAACAATGATCTTGAGAACCTCTGATATAGATGGTGAGCTGCTTGTTCCTTTGTTATTTGCATTTTGTTGTTAACTAGCAAAATACCCGCGTTTTGCAGCGGAGAAGTAGTGTGTTAAAGAAGTTATGAAAAAGAAAAGGAAACAATTTAAAAATAACGTAACATGATTGTCAATGTAATTGTTTTGTCACTGTTATGAGTGTTGCTGTCATCAAGGATTTGATTATCATTATTTCTTTAAATCAGGTTCGTATTTGGAAGACGTGTTGTGTTCAAGTTACATTCTGTGTTTGTCAACCGTTGTAAAGATAACAGGTTTCATTCAAATCGCTGCTCGTGAATCTAAGATGTTTAACAGGCATTCCTGGTATTAACTTGTGGATTTGCCTGTGAATATTTAGTGGCAGCGTGTCTGTGAACTTGTGGAATTGCCTGCGAGTATTTAGCGGCAGCGTGTCTATAAACTTGTGGATTTGCCTGCCATTATTTAGCAACAGCGTCTCTATGAACTTGTGGATTTGCCTGCAAGTATTTAGCGGCAGCGTTTTTATTAACTTGTGGATTTTTCTGCTTGGATTGCTGCTGTCTTAATCGGTTTGAGTTTCATGGATTGTTTCAATTACGTTAGTATTTGCAGGACTTGTTGTGTTGAAGTGACATTCGGCATCTGTCAAGCATTGTAAGCATACAACCGGTTTCATCGATAACTTTGCATCCAGCTTTTGAGAGTTAAAACATTCATAAACATCAAAGTGTCCACTACTCAAATCGTCACCTGTGAATCTAAGATGTTTAAGAGGCATTGGCGGTTCTCCAAAGGTGTAAAATATTTGGCCATTTCGGTACACTTGAAAGCGACAACCGAACAATTCAGCGGTAGCCATCAACTCACATACAGAAGCATAGGTGAAGGGCTTAAGCATTTCACTCTTATAATGCTCCTGTGTAGTATAATTATCTCCTGTACCGTCATCAGTCCACACCTTGAACCTGTCCCAGTCATTCAATACATAAGACACAATGTTCCTCCAGATATCAAGAGTGAGCCTGATATGGCTGTGCAATATGTAACACAGAGAATGGAAAAGGCAGGCGGCATCTCTGGGCATGGAAACCACTCGGTAAGTGACAGTTTTTTGATCGATGGTGATCACCTCGATAGACATGTTAATGGGGGTATGGTTGGAATGGTAAAGGAAATGGGTACCTGAACAGTAAACTAAGTCTAAAATACCTACACAATAACTATAATTGTAATAAAAGAACAATAAAACAGCAGAGAAGCCATGGATTAAATAAAAAGGCTGCAGTTATCAGCACAATAAAACAGCGGAGAAGCCGTGGATTAAATAAAAAGGCTGCAGTTATCAGCAGGGAGACATAAATACCACGGCGAAGCAAGGAAGAGAATGAAGAGACCGGAGCGACGGACAGCCTTATATAGGCAGGCAGCCAATTACGTGGGAGGCGTGGGGATGGGGGACGCAATATTGACAGGCAGCCAACTACGTGGGAGGCATGGGGATGGGGGACGCAACGCCGCCTCACATGGCAACCGAGCTGCAGGCTATGGACGTATATATATGTACGTAAGTAGGATTCAGTTATGACCATTACGCGTAGAAATTCCTGTAAGGAATGAGCCTGCCAAATTTCGGCCTTCTACCTACACGGGAAGTTGGAGAATTAGTTATGAGTGAGTCAGTGAGGGCTTTGCCTTTTATTAGTATAGATTCGCAGCTGAATAAGACAATAGAATGTAACTGTTTAAGATGAAAGAAGCAATTAAATTTCTGGAATCTTATCAAGCAACTTAAACTAAAATAATGCACAAAATATGTTACGTGAGCAATATAATCGCCTCAGCAGCAGTAACTGCCTTTGAATTAAGATATTGTGTTTTTAAAAAATTGGCATCCACTACCACCTGCCATGACCAGACTTGAGGACCATCTTATATAGAATGTAGTACAATGTGCACATATGCTACCGATGATACAGCAGTATAAAACTTACTAAATAAGAATTACAATAATTCACAATCATGTCTGGATTAAACATGAGCACCTGTGTGTGTAAAAAAGTGGTGAAGAAGGCATGCTTTCTGTTCCCGTTGTTCATTATAATAGTTCTTGATCATTAATTCCATTGGCTCATTTGTGAATTTTCTTCATGTGCACACACATGGTAAGAAAGTTGGATAATGTGCTCTGTGGTTATAGTATTAGACATTTTCTTCATCGACTTTAAATTTATTTTGTAGAACAGATATCAGGCAACCTCTTGGCTGTTATACATAAATATTTATATAATACACTGATTGTATCAGAGCAATATAAAAGTCTCCTTGCATACCACACATTGAGAAGCACTACTTTAACCTTCCAATTAAATTTCTTAACATAAAATTGTAGGTAACATCAGCCACCCTGTTAGCTACTTAAATTAACCTATTCATAAAGTGTTACCAGATGGAATAGCCATTACTCACTGCATGCCAATATGTGGGATACTCAGTCAATTGTATCTGAAAAACCACATATTTTTATATGTTTTCACGGCCCTTTCCCTCACTAAAGCTACTTGTGAGGGAAAGCTTCACAGATCCGTACACATGTTAAGAACACAATTCTGTTTCAACACAATATTCCAGTGTTTCATTGGTTGGTAAACTTGACTTCCTTGTTTAATAGTTATAAGCATTTTACTAGTAGTGGAATCATTGTCTTTTGCATTTTTAGTAGTTTTCGCAGTAGCTGGTTATAAGGAAGCAGTTACAGAGTGTCTATGCAGTCAACCTGTAAAAGTGGGAGAATGAGAAGTAGTTTACAAAATAGAAAATCACAACAGTAGATAAAATTGAAATATCAAAGATAAATTTTAGTGTAATATTCACTAAATTATATATTAAATTATTACTAACATTGTTTGTTATTTTGGGGACACTTTTTGCAATTGTGTTTTAAGGGACAAAATTGTTTAATTTTTTTAATTATTAGCCTTTGCCCCTGAGTATTTCTGACACTGCCCCATTAGCACATATAGAATCTCCCAAAAATGTCTGTATTGTACACTGGTGGCATTCTTCTCTTGCATAGTTAATAGTGCCACACTTTATAGTGCTACAGCAAATACTCTGATCTACCCAAATCCATTCCAGTTGCCAACATACAGTATTTATATACCCATGTATTTTTGTTCTGTAATTGGGGAAGGATATTGTCACTTTAACCACTGTTGTGTCTTTCAGAATTTTAAAGAATCCATACGCTCTTGGTCTCAATTTCCTTTTTCTTTTTGCTCCAGGATACTTATTAATAAAATTAATATATTTCACTGCATAATTTTTGTTAGTTCCCTGCATCCATTTATTCCCCTCCTCAAATATGTGTCTGAAATGAGATCCTTCTCTCTCACTTTTCTTTGAAACATTAATACACCTAGCACTATAAGCACTGTACCTTAATCTGTAAGAGACTGAATGGGGGCTTTAATCCTCTGTTCCACCGGGATTTGATCAATCCTAATCCACCATCATGGTTCAAACTTAATTTAGTTTCCCTATTCACTGTTTCTATTCTAGCCTTCATTTCTTTAAAATTGAATACCCACTTTTTCAGTCTTACTGTATTCCTTGCGCTTTTAATGATATGGCAGTGGGTAGAAAAGGAAGTGAAATAAAGTTTATTAGCATGTTTACATAGTACAATCAAATTCATAGTTGCATGTCTTCTCAGAATAACTGAAAAGAACAAAATTCCAAAAAAATAAATAAATAAATTATACTAAGTGTGTAACTTATTGTCTTGTTTTGGGCTCTGAATTGCACAAATTAAAATAGTAAACAGTCCTTTTTAAGAACACATTTCATTCTTGAAGAAGTAGATACATATTTACAGATTTTCCAAAACAAATAAAGCATGAAACAACTAATCTTCAATATAACCTGACTCAATTACAGTCTTCTCAGACTTTACTAGAAAGCATTGGAATTGTCACTTTCAAAACTAAGTAGAAAGACAGAAGACCAATAATAATAATAATAATAATACATTTTATTTATATAGCGCTTTTCCCATGCTCAAGGCACTTGCAGAATATAAGAAAGAATGGCAGGGTATACAGTATATAGCATTGTACAAACCAAAATAAATAAAGAAGATTACGACAGTAAATTCAGAGGAAAAAGCCTAACAGACAACATAATTGAAGGTCTACCACACACGCATACAGGTTACATGAGCATCTTGACGGAGAGGTAAACTGAGAGAAGGGTAATAAAGTCAAGCAGAGCTAAAAGCTTTCCTGAACAGATGAGTTTTGAGTTGTTTTTTAGCCAGGTGAAAGGCCAACACAGTGAGAGAGACACTTTTAAAGATACTTATTACTGTTAAATGTGAGAGTTGCATGTTAAGGCAGTTGATCCCGCATCTCTGTGATTAATGTTTGTAAGAAAGTGTGTTTTCTTTGTAACTAAATCCTGTCAAGAAAGTGAAGGTGCAGCATTTTTCAACCTATACTTCACAGTTCACAAGATGAATATAATTATATACAATATTTACCATATGTATTTACCAGTATTACAGTATATATTTATACACATTGTTTGCTATAGTACTATATTTGAATTCTTATGATTGATTGATTATGGATCTTTATGGGTGGCAAGCAGAACCTATCCCTGAATCCACTTGTTCATGTGCCAGTGGTCCTGTACTCTTTTCCAGTAACATTCTGAGCCACCTTCAGTAGTGCTTAATGATATTGAGATGATCAGGTGCCATACCAAGAGGTAATAATAATAATTCTTTTTATTTATATAGCACTTTTCTTACTACTCAAAGCACTCAGCAATTGCAGGTTAAGGGCCTTGTTCAAGAGCCCAACAGAGCAGAGTCCCTTTTGGCATTTACGGGATTCAAACTGGCAACCTTCCGACTGCCAGTGCAGATCCCTAGCCTCAGAGCCACCACAGGCAGGCAGTGAATATGTGCACCTGTAGATGTTCCTGGAACAGATGGACAAATGCGAGACAGAGCCCTGGTGAGAGTTTTTGACATGAGCCGAAAAGTGTGCCCACTTCAATTTGTCAGAGATAGTTACTTCAACAAATTAAAAGCTTCTCACTCTTTCAACAGTATCCCCTCTGCTTCAGATTGTAAATTGTGGATTGCCTTCTGCTTTTTGAAGCCTATGGCCATCTGCATGGTTTCGCTGACATTAAAGGTGAGATTTTTGCGCTGACAGCATTAAGTCAGCAGGTAGACCTCTTCTCTTTAAACCTCCTCATCATTGTTGGTGACATATGACACTCACATACCCCAATTTTTTCTAAAGAAGGCCTTTATAAAATGTGGATTTTCATTCTTTAATGTTTCTTGGAAACATCTGTATATTAACATCTTTGGGGAAATCTTTAATGGATTGAGACCTACCAGTCACTAAGAACCAGCTTTTATCCTTCCTCCACATCTTTCTTTCTTCTATGTTCAGGTGAAGATACAGTAGGACATATGGAGTTTCATTGTTTTGTCCATTCTCTTACATTTTCTTTTTGTGTTTTCCTCACTCTCTTTCTTCTAAGAACAAGACTATTGCCTCTTTGTACTACTACATATTAGAAAGTTATTTCAAGGAGGTCTATGGTTCACAAATGTGCTCATTTGATTACACGTACCTCTCTGTTATATATACACATTCATCAGCTTGAAAAGTTTGAGAATACAAATTATTATAAAGGTTTTGCAGTCTCTACAGGGAACTTCACCATATTCTGGCTGATAACCATGACCTTGGACTTGGAGGTGTTGATCTTCATCCCAGCCTCTTCACACTCAACTGCAAACCACCCCAGTGCATGTCTAAGGTCAAAATCTATTGAAGCCAGCAGTAACACATTATCTGCAAAGAGCAGAGACGTGATCCTGAGGCCAGCAATCTGAACACTGTATGTAGAAATTATGTCCATAAAAATTGTGAAGAGAATCAAGAGACAAAGAGCAACCCTGGTAGAGTCCCAAACCCACTGGGAATGAGTCTGACTTACTGCTGATAATGGGAACCAAAGGTTTCGCTCCAGTTGTACAGGAACCGAATAGCCAACAACTGGTGTCCCAGTATCCCACAATCCCGAAGCATCCTCAAAGGACATTCTGGGGGATGCAGTTGTATGCCTTTTTCAAGTCCACAAAAGACATGTAGACTTATTATGCACACTCCTATGAACCCTCCAGAATCCTTGTGAAAGTGAAAAGCTGGTTCAGTGTTCCATGCCTGGGGCAAAATCCAGATTGTTGCTTCTGAATTCGAGGCTCAACCAACAGCCAGATCCTTCTATCTAGAATCCTGGCATAGACCTTTCTTGGCTGGCTGAGGAGTGTGAAAATGATCCCCTTTCCCAAAGATGAGGGACAACCCCCCAGTTTACCAATCTAATGACACTGTCCCTGACCTTCACGCAGCGTTGAAGAGATGTGTTGACTAAGACACCCAATAACATCCAGAACTCGGGTGAATATCATCCACTCCCGTAGCCTTGCCACCAAGGAGTTTTTTAATTAGCTCAGTGACTTCAGCTCCAGTGATAGGTGAGTCTTCCTCTGTGTTCCCTTGACTCTGCTTCCTCGAAAGAAAGTGTGTCAGTAGGATTTAGGAGGTCCTCGAAATGCTCCATCCACCACCCGTCTATATCTCCAAGTGAGGTCAACAGCACTCCATTCCTTCTATAAACTGCATGGGTAGAGTACTGTTCTCCCTCCTGAGTTGTCTGACAGTTTGCCAGAATCACTACAAAGCCAACTGAAAATCATTTACCATGGTCTCACTGAATTCCTCCCACACCCAAGTTTTTGCTTCTGCAACTACCATCGCCATGATCTGTTTGGCGAGTCAGTTCCTCACAACTGCCTCTGGAGTCCCACAAGCTATCCAAGCTAGAGTTGGCTCCTTGGGGTTACTGCCATGACAGGCACCAGTGACCTTACATCCACGACTTTGTGCAACCGCCTTGGCAATGAAGTCAATGAAAATGTTCTGTTCAGGTCCAATGTCCACAGCCTCCCTCAGATTGCAAAAGAAATTCATCTGGAGGTGCAAGTTCCAGATGAGGATGTCTGGTAAATCTTCCCAGCACACCCTCATTATACTGTTGGGTCTGCCAGGTCTCTCTGGAATCTTCACACGCCATCTTATCCAACTCACAACCAGGTAGTGATTAGTTGATTGCTCCGCTCCATACTTCACCTGAGTATCCAAGACGGTTGTAGATCTGATGACATGACCAAGAAATGGATCACTGACCTAGGGCACTCTGGTGCCAAATGCACAAACTGTGGCTAGAATGGAGTTTAAAAGATATTTGAAATTACATTTAAAATAATACCTTACAAGCTGTCATAAAACAAATATTGTATAATATATGTAAGTAAGTGTGCAAATGAACACCAGTACACATTTAAAAGGAAATAAGCTTTGCTCACTGAAAACAGTTGAGAAAACATCTGCAATATGTTTAAAAAAGATTGTTTAAGTATTCAGTTTTATTTTAATTTCCTGTAATTATATTTTTCTTTCTTATCAGTGCTCTTTTATGCAATATTAAAAGAGTAAAACATATAAAAAAAAGTCACCCGTTTAATACATGTGATGAAGATCTCAAGAATTCATACCATTCCTTGCAAGACTGAACAGTTTCATTAGAATGTTGTAACGATATGATACAATAAGTTTATAGAAAAAGAACAATTTCTTGTTTTATTTTCTGAACTGGCCCACTAAAATTTATATCTTTTTATTCACATGCAAAATTGGTAATATTGCAGTTTATTGTTATTGCCTATTTCATAAATTTTTCATTTATTTTTGTTTCTGCTTATAGTCAGTCAGCCTTATTGAAAGAGGGAATCCTTCCAGAAGTCTTGAGCAGGTTTGCCGTTGGGCACACTCACAACAGCGGGCAGACCCTGACCATTCAGAATACCATGATCATGCTATCTTTCTCACAAGACAAGATTTTGGACCTGCAGGTATGCAAGGTACTGTATTTTTCTCGATCGAGGCCTGTGCAGTATAAAGGATTCGGTGCTGATTAGAATATGCCTCAGTTCACGATGGTTGGTGTCAAGTCATACTCAGGTAAGGTTTCTGGAAAGCAATGCTAAATATTGCAGTGTGAAACTTGACTTAGAGAGAACGAGCAATAGTTTAAATGGCACATTTCTGCAGGTATTTTTCCATCACCTTGCTGACTGGGCATTGGTGCCAACCTCGAAAGAACTATGTATATTGAAATGGAAGGTTTTGGCATGTCATGGAAAAAGGAAATACTTAAAAAAAAATTTAGCTTGTATGTATGTGTCTATATATATTTATGCGTAAATATATATATTTATATAGCAAGAAATCCACAAAGGGAGAAAATGAATTACATATCTTAAAGTAGTTTTTTATTCTTGTGCTTTCATCACCTAATGACTCATAATGACTCAGGCGCTGCTGCAAGTGGCAGCCTTTCCAGCAGCTTCGTGTATGACTTTATTTTTCTACCTTTTTCTCTATTTTTCTCTATTTCACTGATCACTCCTACCACTTTCTTTTATGTGGACTCGTTCCCTGGACACTTTTTTCTATGACTCGTCTGTTCAGGTAGTCAACTTCAAGCGCTGAGAACAAAGGCTTGTGCCAGTGTGGTTCCCTATTTACCTAATGAGATAAGAACGTTGTATCATGGCAGCAGAGCTGGCACTAAGCTAAAAGCCAAGCGGCTAGTGAGAAAGTGGCGCTACAAGCCTTCGGTGCCTTCTGTGATCCTGGGAAATGTGAAGTCACTACCAAATAAGATCGACAAACTGGCTGCACTGGTGAAAAATGTCAGGACCTACAGAGAATCCAGTTTGTTGTGTTTTTGTAAAACGTGGCTAACAACTAACATCCTAGATGCTAAAGTGGAGCTACCGGGGTTTAGCACAGTTAGAGCAGACAGAGACGCAAGTACCTGCGGGAAGCGGAAAGGAGGAGGACTCACTCTTTATGTGAATACAAGGTGATGCAACTCTGGACATGTAAAAGTTAAAATCTCCATTTGCTGCAGGGACATCGAACTGTTGGCCGTAAATCTGCATCCCTACTACTTGCCCAGAGAGTTTGGGCACGTCATTGTTGTTTTGTTTACATCCCTCCTCGGGCGGACGTGGAGATAGCGGGTGACATCATCCATTCCGCTGTTGCTAAACTACAAACGCAATCGCTGGAGACTTTAACCGTGTGATGCTGGACAGAACATTACCTGCCTTCTCCCAATATGTGGATTGTAACACCCGGGGAAATAGGACTATTGACCTACTGTATACAAATGTTAAAGACGCATACAGCGCCACCCCACTGCCTGCGCTTGGGAAAGCAGATCATAACCTGGTTCTGCTTCAGCCTCACTACAAACCAAGAGTGAGGGAGCTACCTACAACCACACGCTCATTCAGGAAGTGGTCCCTTGAGGCAGAGCAGGCTCTGAGAGACTGCTTTGGAACTATGGACTGGGATATCCTGCAGGTATCTTATAGTGAGAACATTGAGAAGGTTGTTGACTGCTCTACTTACTACATCAACTTCTGTATGGACATTGTAGTTCCAGTAAGAACAGTCCACTGCTATGCTAACAATAAGCCATGAATTACAAGTGACATCGAGGGCCTTTTGAACCAGAAGAAAAGGGCTTTTAAAGGTGGTGATCAGCATGAGCTCAAGTGCTTGCAGGTGGAACTCCGAGTCCAGCTCAGGGGCTGAAGGAGCAGTACAGGAGAAAGCTGGAGCAGAAGTTGTAGAACAGCAGCATGAAGGAAGTGTAGGATGGGATGAAGATCATCACTGGCTGCAGCTCGAAGCGGGGTGCCACCAGAGAGAGACGTGGAGAGAACAAACCAGATGAACAACTTCTTTCATGTTTGACCACCCTAACCCACTCTCACCTTGGAGTACTGCATTATCCACCCATCCTTCTGCTGATACCAGCATAGGAGAGAGTTTCCCCCAACCCACAATTACAGCAGTCCAGGTAAGCAGAGAGCTGAGGAGACTTTGTGCCAGCAAAGCAGTGGGTCCAGATGGAGTATCGCCACGACTGCTGAAGGCCTGTGCGTTGGAGCTGGGGAGTCTTCTACAGCGCATCTTCAACCTGAGCCTGGAACAGGGGAGAGTCCCGAGGCTTTGGAAAATATCTTGCATCACCCCAGTCCCAAAGGTATCACATCCTAGTGAGCTGAATGACTTCCAGCCTGTCGCTCTGACGTCACATGTGATGAAGACCGTGGAGCGGCTGCTGCTTCACCACCTGGGGCCACAGGTCCGTCACGCCCTCGACCCTCTGCAGTTCGCATACCAGGAGAAGATGGAAGTGGAGGATGCCATCATCTATATGCTACACTGATCCCTCTTCCACTTGGACAGAGGCAGTGGTGCTGTAAGAATTATGTTTCTGGACTTCTGTAGCACCTTCAACACCATCCAATCTCTGCTCCTTAGGGACAAGCTGACAGAGATAGGAGTAGATTCATACCTGGTGGCATGGATCGTGGACTATTTTACAGACAGACCTCAGTATGCGACTCTTGGGAACTGCAGGTCTGACATTGTGCTCAGCAACACAGGAGCGCCGCAGGAGACTATACTTTCTCCAGTCCTGCTCAGCCTATATACATCAGACTTCCAATACAACTCGGAGTCCTGCCACATGCAAAAGCTGATGACACTGCTATAGAGGGCTGCATCAGGAGTGGGCAGGAGGAGGAGTATAGGAACCTAATCAAGGACTTTGTTTTATGGTGTGACTCAAACAACCTACAATTGAACACTGGCAAAACCAAGGAGCTGGTTGTGGATTTTAGGAGGACCAGGCCGCTCATGGACCCCGTGATTATCAGAGGTGACTGTGTGCAGAAGAGGCAAACCTATAAATACCTAGTAGTGCAGCTAGATGATAAATTGGACTGGACTACCAATACTGATGCTGTGTGCACAACAGGACAGAGCAGACTATACTTCCTTAGAAGGCTGGCGTCTTTCAACATCTGCAATAAGATGCTACAGATGTTCTATCAGACGGTTGTGGCGAGCACCCTCTTCTACGCGGTGGTGTGCTAGGGAGGCAGCATAAAGATGAGAGATGCCTCATGCCTGGACAAACTGATGAGGAAGGCAGGCTCTGTTGTAGGTATGGAGCTGGACAGTTTGACATCCGGGCGCTGAGCAGGCTCCTGTCAATCATGGAGAATCCACTACATCCACTAAACAATATCAGCTCCAGACAGAGGAGCAGCTTCAGTGATCTGTGGCAAGAGTAGGGAGCAGATCGAGGAGACCCTAGAGAGGTGAAGATATGCTCTAGAGAGGAGAGGAATGACGGTCACTTGGAACAAAACAAAATATATGTGTATGAATTAGAGGGAGGTAAGAGAAATGGCAAGGATGCAGGGAGTAGGGTTGGCAAAAGTGGATGAGTTTCAATACCTGGGATCAACAGTACAGAGTAACGGAGAGTGGGGAAGAGAAGTGAAGAAGTGCAGGCAGGGTGGAGTGGGTGGAGAAGAGTATCAGGAGTGATTTGTGACAGACAGTTATCAGTAAGAAAGGGAATGTCTATTAAGACTGTAGTGAGATCAGCTATGTTATGTGGGTTGGAAACAGTGGCACTGACAAAAAAACAGGACACAGAGCTGAAGGTGGCAGAATTAAAGATGTTAATATTTGTGTTGGGTGTGACAAGGATGAACAGTATTAGAAATTAGTTCTTTAGAGGGTCAGCTCAGTTTGGATGGTTGGGAGACAAAGTCAGAGAGGCGAGATTGCATTTGTTTGGACATATGCAGAGGAGAGATGCTGGGTATTTTGGGAGAAGGATGCTAAGGACGGAGCTGTCATGTAAAAAGAAAAGAGGAAGGCCTAAGAGGAGGTTTATGAATGTGGTGAGAGAGGACATGCAGGTGGTGGGTGTAACAGAGCAAGATGTAGAGGACAGGAAGATATGGATAAAGATGATCTGCTGTGGCGACCCCTAATTGAAGCAGCTGAAAGAAGATAAAGAAGAATATCCTCAAAATCAGTGTGATACTTGTGAATATGGGTTTTTGGATGTCGGTGGTAAATGTTCCCTACTTTCTGTCCAGCATATACTTTTGCACCTTGTGACATTATACCAGATCATTGGGTCAGAAAGTAGATGGGTGAAAGAAACATGTACATTACAGTACTGGGCATCATGATGGCACAGTGGTAGAGCTGCTGCCTTGCAGTAAGGAGACCAGTGTTTGTGTCCCTGGTCCACTCTGCATGGAATTGGCATGTTCTGCCCATACCTGCGTGGGTTTCCTCTAGGTGCTCCAGTTTCATCCCACAGTCCAAAGGCATGCAGTTTAGGTGAATTGGCAATTCTAAATTGGCCCTAGTGTGTGCTTAGTGTGTGTCTGCCATGCGATGGACTGGCACCCTGTCCAGGTTTTGTTCCTCACCTTGCACCCTATGGTAGCTGGGATAGGCTCTAGCAGACACCCACAACCCTGTTCAGTAAAGGCAGGTTTGGAAATGAGTGCCTGACATTATAGTACAGAAGCTTATACCCGCCACTGAATAAAACAAATTGTGTGAATAACAGTAATGACTGCATTATTTCACACATATATTGCTTGCTTGTTGTTGGTAGCACTGTATGCCTGATTTGTGTTCTGGGGCATATATAAAGTGATTAAGCATGCATGTATTGGACAATCCATATCCATAAACCTTTCCCAGCAGTTGGCAACCCAAGGCTCCTGAACTACATAGAGCTCTTAGGTGTGTTGACCACTGCTAGTCAAATACTATGTTGACATTATAACTCTTACAGCATTTCCATATAGTTTGGTAAGGAAATGGCAATAAAGGTTCAAGGTGAACAGCAAGTAATTGCCTATGAATGGAGAGATTTGATTTGATATATATCTGCTCCAGCTCGTTCCCTGATAGTTTAAATATGCAATGAGAAACAAAACAACAAATAGGCATTTCATAAGTAACCATTTGACTTTAATTGAAAGCATCCCGCAATTAAAGCATAAAATAAAGCAGTGTATATTATCACAGTGGACTACATCTTCTGTAGTGATGAGCAAACCCTGCTGAATTTGCTTTGCCTCGAGTTTGGCAATATCACTTAAATGTTTGGGAACTTCGCCAAACTCAGTGAAATGCATTAAGAAGCAAAACAACAAACAATTATTTCATAAGTAACCATTTGACTTTAATTGAAAGCATCCAGCAATTAAAGCTTAAAATATAGCAAAGTCCATATTATCATAGTGGTCTACATCTTCTACAGTGATGAACAAACCCTGCTGAATTTGCTTTGCCTCGAGTTTAGCAAAATCGCTTAAATGTTTGAGAACTTTTCCAAACTCAGTGAAATGCATTGAAGTCAATATGGAAGGAGAAAGTGGACTTGTTTTGCATAGACTATAATGGTACAATGGCCTTTTAAGTGTTCTTGGTGAGTAAGAAAACATCTGGCTGGACTGATTATTTTGGCCACAAATGTGGCCTGAGCTGTGAGGCAACGGGCCACCATTTCTTTCTGTTGAGAAACATTCAATAGAATTAATCAAAGCAGTACCATTTCTTGCAGACAGGAAGCAGGAATTTACTAATGCTTACCCTCAGAGATTTGATAGCGGGTACTTACCTCTCTCAAACTACAAAGTACAGTTTGGTTTTTTTTTTCACCTGACGCTTTAGCTTGTTCATTGCTTCTGCTATCAGCTAAGTGCGGCACTAAAGCACCTAGATTCTTTGTTCCTCCCTGTCCTTATGAACTGTACATTACTCTGGGTAATGCTTTTAAAGGGACAGGCCCACATATTACGTACAGGCCAAATAAAAAATTACATTACCATTAAGACACAAAAATATCAACACAGTTTATTACATTCCTTCTTGTGTGCATTTTGTGTTTAGATTTATTTTCAAATTGTATGCTAATATATAGCCCACTGCTAAGATTGGCATTATATACTCAGGTTATCCTTTCCAATGTTGGCTGCTACAGCTTAAAGGCTAAACTAGTGGAAAGATGTATTCAAGTCAGTGGCAGGGTGAATGAGGCACCAAAAAGCGTTTCCCTGGTATAGAATTCACAGGATAACAGTATGCAATAATGTTTCACTTACATTGTTTATCAAGAGTAGCTTTCAGTGCAGTGCTTCCAGCAGGATTTAAAAAGGTAAAGATATCGAGTGTTTAAATTATAAACTGTGGAAGCTTATTTGTACCTCCAAAAAAAGTTTTTAAATTTTGTTATTTATCAGTTATTTTTCACTCTTACTGTCATTAGCATTGCCCAAGCAAGTACTTTTCCATTCTACATTGAAGTAGAAAGGAATTCAGCCTGCATGTTGTATTCAATACTGAAATAAAATCTACATATTAATGAGCTAGTATATTCTCAAACTAGCTTAATTCTGTTCAGGGCCAATGAAAGACATATAAAATTTAGGTTTCCATTTAATTGTTACAGATAATATTCTAAAACAGAACCAGGCTTTATTTTTAGCTTAGCCACAGTCTATGTGTAGTTTGATTGTTATAAGAGAGTGTGCATGATTACTTTAAAAAATGTAAATCAATATTGTTTATAGATTTAATAACATGAGATATTCATATGATTTATATGATGCTAAATATGTTTGAACAAATACAGTATACTGTATATATGGTAAAAATATATCAGTTTGCTTCTTGTATTAAATCAGTTGAAATAGTGAGTTTAACAGTTAAGATAAAACACAAATATGAATTTCCTTGAAAAATACAATTCCAGGGTTTAGAAAATCTATGGATTCACTGTAATGACATTGTCAACATCAGTAAATATCAAAAACTGATGTCCAGTAGTATATGACAACACATGGTACATGAGTATTAAATGTTTGGGTAGATCAACATTTACCTTTGCAAATTTACCTATGAACGTAGTTTGAGAAGTGGTTAGTGTTGCTGTATTGTTATTATCTATGTAGAATTTAATCATTCTCCCTATATTTATATGGGTTTTCTCCTTTTACTGCATTCTTCCTCCTATGTGCCAAAGATATGCATGTTAAACTAATTTCACCCATTATTTGTTTTAACCCATTTATTCATTTCTTTGGTGACAGGAAGTTAGTGCCTATCCCAGGATCATTTGACAGGAAACAACTGTGGACAGGGCATGATGTTTACTTGATTAAGTTGACCTCCTTTTTAAGTCACTTTGCATCATAAAAGCATCTACCAACCAAATAAATGCAAATGTAAATATGAAACAGAGATGACTGATAGTGGTACATTTTTTCCAGTCTGGTTAATGCAAAGACTATTAAAGGTTAGGTATTTACCTGAGAACTTCTAGTTTTAGAAAGAATAGCAGATTCGAGCCATGTGTACATATTGGGTCAACTTTTCTACAGTCCATCAAGCTGTTTGGAAACAAAATAGGCTACATTCAATCATTTTCACATCTATAATAGAGAAAGAATACCTTGGCATTTCTTCTCAAATATAGTAAGATAGTAAAAAAAATCATTGAGGTTTTGCATAGTTAGTTTTTATTTGTACAGGTTTACTCTAGAAAAACCATCGAACGATCTCTTGCATATGTGAAATCACAGTAGATTTCAGTCGCATTTTTACAACTGTCTTTCTGTTTGTAAATGCATGTGAGAACCATTTATTTTTTCTGCACACAAATGTGTGTTGCTATAGCTTCAGGTTTGTTTTGGCAGTAACATCCATGTCTCTAGGTCTTGAGTCTTATATGGATGCTACCCTCTTCCCTCAGGAAGACCCTTTCAAGTAGGAAGGCAAATATTACATATTTGTACAAAAATTCCTCTCTTAAGAGAAGGCATAATTCTTTCTGACATGAAGGTAAATTTGTAATAGATTCCTCTCCAAATATTACTTTAAAATGGATTGAAGTGCAGTGTGTACTTTCAGACAAAGTAGCACATACTTGTCAACTTATATTAGAAAAATTTTAAGAATTATACGTATATACTCTTAATAACATTGGTATTGTGATCCTGAGAGGTCCTTGATATGGACAGCATTATTTAAAAAGTATAAAATACAAACTAATTGTTATATTTCTTATATTAAGAAAAAAGAGTGTGTTTGAAGCTGAGGTATTTTTTATGTATACTATACTCAAGACGGTATACATTGAAATTACATACTATGAATGTTTATGTATATATTTTAAATAAGTAAATCTAATGCTGAAGCATACCAGTGAGATTTACCTTCTGCTATTTCAAATCAACTACACAATAAAGTAGATGACAAGGATCATTTGGTTCAAAGTTGAGTCATGGGGGACCTCAGTGGCTCCTGGATTTAGTTCCAACTATTTGGATCTCATCCACCCCCGGGGCCCTGCTGCCAAGGAGTTTTTTGACCACCTCGGTGACCTCAGTCCCAGAGATGGGAGAGCCCACCTCAGAGTCCCCAGGCTCTGCTTCCTCATTGGAAGGCATGTTAGTGGGATTGAGGAGGTCTTCGAAGTACTCCCCACCGACCCACAACGTCCCAAGTCGAGGTCAGCAGCGCACCATCCCCACCATATACGGTGTTTCCCCCTCCTGAGACGCCGGATGGTGGACCAGAATCTCCTCGAAGCTGTCCGAAAGTCGTTCTCCATGGCCTCCCCAAACTCCTCCCATGCCCGAGTTTTGGCCTCAGCAACCACGAAAGCCGCATTCCGCTTGGCCTGCTGGTACCTATCAGCTGCCTCCAGAGACCTACAGGACAAAAAGGTCCTATAGGACTTCTTCTTCAGTTTGACGGCATCCCTCACCGCCGGTGTCCACCAACGGGTTCGGGGATTGCCACCACGACAGGCACCAACCACCTTGCGGCCACAGCTCCGGTCAGCCGCCTCAACAATAGAGGCACGGAACATGGCCTATTCTGACTCAATTCGGCCGTGGTCGAAGTTCTGCCGAAGGTGCGAGTTGAAGCTACTACTGACAGGGGACTCTGCCAACTCTGCCAACCAGACCCTCACAACACGTTTGGGCCTACCAGGCCTGACCGGCATCTTCCCCCACCATCGAAGCCATTTCACCACCAGATGGTGATCAGTTAACAGCTCCACCCCTCTCTTCACCTGAGTGCCCAAGACATGTGGCCGCAAGTCCGATGACACTACCACAAAGTCGATCATTGAACTGAGGCCTAGGTTGTCCTGGTGCACATATGAACACCCCTATGCTTGAACATGGTGTTCGTTATGGACAATCCATGACTAGCACAGAAGTCCAATAACAAAACACCACTTGGGTTCAGATCGTGGGGGCCATTCCTCCCAATCACGCCCTTCCAGGTCTCACTGTCATTGCCAAAGTGAGCATTGCAGTCTCCCAACAGAACGAGGGAGTCCCCAGAAGGTACGCCCTCTAGCACCCCCTCCAGGGACTCCAAAAAGGGTGAATACTCCAAACTGCTGTTCGGCGCATACGCACAAACAACAGTCAGGAGGCCACCCTCTCATCCACCGGGGTAAACCCCAACGCACAGGCTCCAAGTCGGGGGGCAATAAGTATGCCCACACCTGCTCGGCACCTCTCACCGGGGGCAACTCCAGAGTGGTAGAGAGTCCAGCCCCTCTCAAGGAGATTGGTTCCAGAGTCCAAGCTGTGCGTCAAGGTGAGTCCGACTATATCTAGCCAGAACCTCTCGACCACACACACTAGCTCAGGCTCCTTCCCCTTCAGAGAGGTGACATTCCAAGTCCCAAGAGCCAGTTTCTGTAGCCGAGGATCAGACCACCATGGTCCCTGCCTTCGGCCACCACCCAACTCACACTGCACCCAACCTCCTTGGCCCCACCCATAGGTGGTGAGCCCATGGGGACTCCCTGCAACCCTGCTCAGGATAAAGTAGGTTTAGAAAATGAATAGAAGGATTATTATTATCTTAACAATTTTCATTTGTTTACATCATTCACTCAGCCATTACTTTTAGTGTTTTTGTCAGCTGTATTTTCAAAGTTAATTTTTTCCATAGCCATAACCAGAAAATAAAGTTAAAACACTGCATTGTGTTTCACATCAACTAATTTTAAAAAGCAATAATGTTTACAAGCTGTACATTCAGGGGGCCCACACAATGAATATTTTTTTTTTCTGATCAAAATTTTATTGATAACAAGAATAGGAAATACAGCCAAAGAAAACCAACATAAATAACTGATTTTAAGGTATACAAGAACAAACACAACAACACTCCCATCCACGCCTCAACATCTGAGAAGTATGTTTAAACAAAAACACAAAAAAAAGAGTTGTTGAGTAAACTGGCACTCACAGCACAGGAGCGCAGAACAAAGTAAACAAAACAAAAAAAAAAAGGAAAACTGCATCACAGAGCAACCCCCAACCAGTTCTTTACTATTTGAATAGAGTGAAGCCAGTTGCAGATAGCAGGGCCAGAAGAGTTGTTGATTCGAGATGTTGAAAGTTCAAGGAGGACAAGACTGTAAAAGGAAGACTTCCAGATAAATAGGAGAGACAAGGGCAGGAGATTTCCAGCAAGAGTCTAAAAGCAATTTAGCTGCAGTGGTCGCAATCATTAACAGAATCTACTGGGACAGAGAAAGAGAGAGTAAAGGAAGAGAAGAACGAACTAGGAGGAAAAGAACTTGAGGGGACAAAGGAATTGGGAAAGAATGAATTGTACAGAGGGATTTTGCTACATAGAACCAGAGAGCTGCAGCCGGAAGGCATTCCCAGAACATATGAATAAAAGTGCCAGGGTCTTTAAAAGGACAGGTGATATAGGGCATCTAATTCTAGTCCGATTGGATGGTGTCTCTGGGGAGTAGGGTGCAGTTTGTGAACAAACTTAAATTGTATGTGCTGGTGATTAGGATTTTTAGAACAATTTTTAATATTTTTAAAGATAGTTTTCCAGCACAACCTAGAGGATGGGGACAGGTCTGTTAGCCAACAGGACGTGATTGGTAGAGTTTTGAGGGATGCTTTACGGAGAAGGGAATAGAGACCAGATACTGGTTTGGAATTATGGGAAAGGGATAAAGCAAAAAGAGTATAGAGGATGCATAGGAAGAGGGGAGAGAGTTGAACTGAGCACCTGACCTAAGCTGCAAATAGAAAAAATAGGAGGAAGGGACAGGATGCCTGGATCAAAGAGAAAGCCCGACTCATTAAATAGTCCTAGCACATATATACCAGACTGACACCAAGGGGAACAGGAAAATGTATGGCTTCCAATATTTAGGACATAATTATGAAATAAAGGAGTGTGGAGTTGCCATCTTGACCAGTAAGAGAAATGACTTTAGTTTATTAGAAAGAACTAGAAATGAAGTTGTGCAATGGGCTAAAATATATTTTGTCTCTATGGACAACCAGGAAGGAGGATGCAGGGGAGAGCAGACCCAGCTCCAGACTGGCCTCCATCTGACCTGTCACAGATCAAAGAGTGTTTAATAAATGGCCTCTTGTGATTTCAAAGGAATGAAGACTACAATGACTTGACAGTTTGCCAAAACCTAGGTTGGGGAAAGAGAGGGAGCATAGCGCTAATAAAATTAATTCTGAGGAGCCAATTCATTTTAATAATTGCAATCTGCAATTCTCCAACACTCTTCAGAACATGGCAAAGGTTAGCAGCCGCAAGCTGCCAGAGCCCCAGCATAGATGTACAATCCCAGATATCTGAAAGAGACTGTCCGAGGAATGAATGTAGGAAATGTAAACAGATGACAGGAATAATTTAGTGGGAAAAAACAGATTTATATCAGTTAATCTTAATACCAGACAAGGCTTTATAGACATTAAAGAGATCAAGGAAAATGGGGAAGATCTGCTATAGCATTACCAAGGTAGAGAAGAACATTGCATATAATGAAACTTTTTGAGGTATATCTTTAATCAACACAGGACTGATATTGATTGAGCTGCAGAGAGTTACTGCCAAAAGCTCTAATGAACAGTCCTGTCTGGCCCCTTGAAACACATGGGGGTAATGTTGGTATTAGAAAGAAGGAAAGAAGAGGAAGATGAATAAAGGGTTTGAACCATGTTTGTAAAGGCTGGGCTACCAAGGACTTTCCATATAAAGGTCCTGATTATCCTGTTAAATGTCTTCTCTGCATTCTAGGGAAAAAATAGCAGAAGGAGAGGAAAGAGTAGGGGCAACATGCAAAATGTGAAGCAAGGGCTGAGCATTGTCAGCCACATGGTGGGACTTAATAAAGATAGTTTGATCAGGATGAATCAGTTTAGGGATTGCCACCTGCAGTCGACGTGCAAGTACCTTTGCCAGTAGTTGGATATTGGAATTCATCAATGATAGTGGCCGATAACTAGAACAGTCAGTGGGATCCTAATCCTGTTTAAGCAATAGGGTAATCAGAGCCAAATTAAGTAAACGGTTAAAGTGAGATGACGAAAGAGCAGAGTTAAGCATCTAAAAGAGTGAGACTGAGAGCTGCTTCCAAAAAGCAGACAGGATCTCAGGGAGCAACCCATCAGGCCCAGGAGAATTCCCAGAACTCACAGACTCTAGGACTTCTCTTAGTTTATTAAGTGAATGGGGACAATCCAGAGCAAAGGGCTCCAAAAGCTCAGAGAGAGGTAGGGATTTTAGAAATGAGTGCACATTGGAATTATCAGAGGGAGAGGATGAAGAGAATAGATCAGAAGAGAACTGAAACAATGGTTATTAATTTTGCCAGGGTTTGTAGTGAGACACCCCTCCCCCCTTGGTTTTTATGGCCGAAATCATAGCAAAGGAGTTACATTTGCGAAGCCCAAGAGCCAGACATTTGCTGGGTCTGGAACTAGACAAATAGTAGCGTGCACTGGTGTGGTGAACCAGAAATTATGCACAATGCATGAGCAAAGCATTCAGATCTGCCCTAGTACCAGCAATGAGTTTCATAATCTTTGTCCACCACATGGGTGCAAGAGCTCTATAAAAGCAAGAGATTGTTTGCCATATCGGAGATCTTTTGGCGAGATTTACAAGCCAACCCACTGGCAAAAGCAATAGTAGAATCACAATGGAAGCCTTTAACAGACATACAGCAAAAGATAGGATTTTGAATTGACCCAGCATTGTTAGAAATAAATTCCTCAAGCTTAGGAGACAAATAAGCAATGAATTTAGGTTTCTGAAGCAGTCATGTATTACATTTGCATCCTGATGCCCAGGAGACCATAGAGAACAAAAACATGTGTAACAGCACACTTATGATCAGAGATGCTGGAGGAGAGCAGAGTATCATCACTAGCAGCAGAAGCTAGTGAGCGAGAAACAAAAATGAGGAGTACTCTTTAAAAGAGGGGTTTATTAAACAATACGAGTCAACCAAATTAAGATTAGCAATACATTTTCACAAACTACCAGTTGAAGGAGGGAGTTAATGTCCACGGAAAGGAGGAGATTTATCCAGGACTGGGTCATGCACAGCAATGGTATCTGTGCCAATAACAAATTCAAAATCATGGTGTGTAAGAATCTGACTAGCCAAGACCTGCAAGAAGGTGCTATGAAAGGGGGTGGGAACGTACACAGCAATAAATTCGATCCTTCTACCACCGAGTTTGGACAGGAGAAAACAATACCTGCCATTAGAATCACATCCAGACCCAAGAACCTTAAGCTGAAAGGATCGCGTAACAAATTTCACAACCCCACACTTGCGGGAGGGGGCAGATCACAATGAGACAACTGTATAACTTTCACTTTAACACGTGTGTCTCAAATAAGAAAGCGATATAAGTGCAGTGCCTATGTAAAAAGTCACACAAGACCCTTTTTCAGGTGTCAAAAAGGCTCTCACGTTCCAAGAAGCTATGTTTAAATTTGCCATGGTCGCAAATAAAGTGAATAGTCAAAGCAGAAAGGAAGAAAAACAGAGAGATGTGCCAAACGAAACATGGCATCCCCGCAGGAGCGCGCATCTGCCATTCACCCGCAGACTCAGAAATCACGTCTCAGCAATACACCACACCCAAAAAAACGACATAAAACCCGTAACCCCATGCTTCAGATATCCATCGCCTCAGCCATTTAGAAAAACTGTCATAAAACTTCAAACCAGGCATGGTGGGTCCCGAAACAATCACTACCCTCTACTTCCGACCTTGCATGAGTGAAATGGAATACCTGCCCTAGGACATCTGGGAGATGAAGTACAAAGGGTAAAAAGCTGACATGTGTACATCCTAAGGGCGCAAAGCATAAGAGTTAATATGCACATGGTGCTCCTTACCAAACCTTGAGTGGCTGCATGCAAACTGCCACCCACCTTGCTCAATAAAAGGAGGCAGAAATTCGAAACAAAAATGAAAGCCTTCGCTATCTGGATCAGCGATTCTGCAAAATATAAACTAAATATCCAGGTGCTGATGAACAGTCCACTGCATTACTCTTTTGAGATTAAAACGTAATTAACAACAGTTAACAGAAATTAACGTCACTAGAACAATTAGGAAATAATCAGTCCTCGTAAAATTCTGAGAATAAGTAAAAGTCAATTAACAGCAGAACCTTAGCTAGGCGAACTACACACCATTGTTGGTTGGAAAAGTTGTGGCAATAGCCTTGTGGAGAAATATAGGGTGCAGATCTCCATCGAAGTATCACAGAGGAAAGGTGCCGAGCCATTGAAAGTCACCTTAAACTTTGCACGCCTCGACCGGAGTTTTGTAGAACCTATGCTGACCTCCAAAAGTGAGCTTGAGACGCACAGGAAAAAAAAAACAAAGAAAAGAGTGGCTCCTAACTCCTTCGCTCTTCTGATCGGCACATTCATTGCCCATCTTGCCATCGCCATTTTAGTACTGAAGTCCTGATAAAAATAAATTTTATGACCTTCATAGCAGAGCCCCTGGCATTTTCTTGCCACTCAATTGGCTTAATAACTGATCAACCATATTATGATAGCAGGAGGGCAAGATGTGTTATCCCACGCACTATACACCCTGTGTGCCCTCTTCTATAATGGGCTCAAAGGAAGCAAGAGCAGGAAGAATGTTCTGCCAGAGCTGACGAAGAAAAGCCATCATATTGTTTCATTCTCTACCAATCCTTATGCTGACAATTCTAAAGTTATTACAGTGCAGAAGATCTTCCATCTCGGTGAGCTTTGCCAACAGCGACTCAACCTCTCCACTGATGACAGCAGTTTTGGCAGTATGGTGGTCAGTAATTGCTTTAACATAGGCAATGTCTTTCTGAGGCACATGGAAGTGAGCCCTTATGGCGTTCATATTGGCCTGGAGCTCGGTATGATTCTGTTGAATGATACCCTGTAGAGAGTTCACCGGGTCCCGAACAAATGTTTTCATCTCCTCAACAAGAGAAGCCATGAAAAGAGAGATGGCGCCCTCCTCTGTGCTGTCTTCAGGTCGTGACATCCTTTTACCTGGACTGCTAAAGACGGAACAGTATCTTCTTTGTGAAGTAGTCATGATCACATGCACCAAGGTAATCTAAAATGTATATGATGTTTTGAAAAAGTTTATTCAACAAGGGCAGTCAGTGGTGAGCAAAAAGTAGAAAAGACCAGAGTAGATGCAGAACTAAGCAGCCGTTAGCAACATGCAGTACTTGACACTAGAATTACCAGAGCCTACGAGAAAACTCGTAAATCCGGCCCACCTTAAATCCGTTCGCACCTCTCCGCCAGTGTCTTTTTCTAGTAAATGTGCCGATTAAGACAAGCAGCAAGCAGCCGGCTATTCCATCCCCCACTGTCTTAGAACGTTCACTAAGTTCTCCCAGCTCGTGCCTTGTTTGATTATCTGCTAGTGAGTGAACTGCTGGAGTTTTAGAGTGGAAATAATAGATCATCATTTGGAACACATGCATTTCATGTGTGTTCCGTTTCTACAATAATCTGTGTAAACACATTGTTAAAACAGAAAAATTTTCATATTTTAGTACAAAATGTATGCATAAACTATAGAATGTGTGAAGCATGAAGTCCAAAGATCAAATAAACACTTTCACAAAAGGTTCAAGGACAATACAACAGCTTCCATGGCGTAGCGGTAAGACTTGCTGATTTGTAATCAAGGGGCCACTGGTTCGATCACCACTGCCTCCTATATTTGCCATTTTCAGTAGTGAGGATCAGCGCACATGTATTCAAAAAGGCCTTGCAGTCTGCACTCTCACCTATTACACATGAGCCAGGAACACCGGCTGTAATAGAGCCCACCGCCTCACCTACAGTGCACGAAAGCAGAAATGATCTGTCTGAACTCAAGGTAATGATCGCTGAACTTAAGCAAGAGATAAAGAAAGATATAAAGAAAAGCAAGAAGGCAAATGAGAAGCTGTGACGGGAGCTGCAGCAGGATAATAAAGACTCGGAGAAACACGTATATATTTGCTTTGAGGTGGCCTTAAAGGTATGCTGGATAAAATTGAGGAGCATATTTGAGAAACAACGTCTAAACTGAGCACACTTGCCGATTAGCTGGAGGATGTCAAGCAGACATTCACGACTCGGATTGAAACAACTGAAAATCTAGCTTCCACCACTGAAGGGAAAGCAACAGTTGCCAATTTCCGAATGCAAAAAACTCAGAAACAGACTTGCTGGTCTGGAAGATGGAAGCAGAAGGAATAATATTAGAATCGAAGGTCTTCCTGAGAATTGTGAAAGTCCAAACCCAGTGAAATTCGCAGCTGAACTATTCTCTAAAATAATTCGAGAGGACTTTAAATTAGATTCCGAGATAGCAGCGGCTTATAGCATACACGGATCAAATACCTTTAGACCTAGGTCTTTTATTATCTGCTTTGAGAGATTATTATTTAAACTAGAGGTGATGGCACTCCTCAGACACAAGCAAGAGATTATATATGAAATTAACTACATTTGTATTTTCCCTGATTTCTCTCCCGCAACAGCTGCCAAACGTGCAGCCTTCTAAAACATTAAACGGTTATGGCAAGCTGATATCAAATACAGCCTCTTGTATCCTGCCAAACTGAAAGTGTAAATTCAAGGCCAACACTACGTCTTCTCCAGCAAGGAAGAAGCAGAAAAGGAATTAAGAAAGCTGATCCTGACAATATTCTGAAACACAATACTGAGTCGCTTCCTGTCACTGCATGGCAAGGAGATTTCACCTGCTGTCTGATCCACTTATAATGATACGGGTATCATAATTATACATCATTTTCATTACTCGGACGCTTTCTGTTGATATTTTAATTACAGTTATAGATGTGTGTGTGGAAGAAGTTAACCTTTTTTAAATTTTTAACATTCATTTATTTATTTATTTATTTATTTATTTATTTATTTTCTACTACCCTAAAGGAGACTGTTTAACATCATACCCTTGGTTTATTGTTATTGTTATTATTGCATTAAGACTTACTATGCTTATTCTGGACCACTTTCTAACACCATTCCCTGCGTTTATTATCTTAATACTTTAAGATTGCTGAAGATTATACTGTATTTTAAGTTTATAGTTTGTTAATTATTATATCTTAGGCATATAGTATTTAAACTATATTGGTAATAGATATCTCTACTTTTTAATCCTAAAACGCCGCTGCGTGGGGGCTTGTTTTGCTTTGGACGTACTCTGTCTCTAGGTATGTCAGAGGACCAGGATTTCGTGAAGTGGGGTCCAGCCTCACGTGGGGAGGCAAAATGGAGGGTGGGGGGTTAAGGGGGGGAGAAAAAGAGAGCAGGCTATATCTATATCTAATTTATCCTTTTAATCCTTATAATTATAACTACCAACGTAACAACAGGCTGCATGGCAATAACTAAGGTTAAAGCTGCCAAGACATCAAAAATTCAGAATCAATGTTTCCATGATGGGACACTTTGTGAGCTGGAATGTTAAAGGCCTGAATCACAAATTAAAGAGAAAGAAAGTATTCTCTCATCCAACAAGTTTAAACGCTAAAATAGTATTTTTACAGGAGACCCACTTACTAAGCAAGTTTCAGTTCCGGCTGCAAAAGGACTGGACTGGTCAAATGTTCCATTCTACAAAGAAAACTAGAGGTGTGGGAATTCTCATACATAGAACAGTCTCATTTGTAGCATCAAATGTAGTATTGGATCCTGAAAGGAGATATGTAATGATCATGGGCAACTTATTTAACTGTGGTTAACTAATGGTTTTAATAAATTTTTATGCACCTAATGTCGATGATAAGGAATTCATCCAAAATATATTTGAATCCCTTTCCAATGTGAACACTTATAAAATTATAATGGCTGGGGACTTTAATTGTGTTTTAAATCCACTCTTAGATAGGACTTCTATCACGGGGGGACGACATCTAACACTGCAAAGATAATTACAAAGTTTATAACTGACCACAACTTATCAGACCCCTGGAGGTTTTTAAACTCAAACTCAAGAACATATTCTTTCTACTCACCAATACATCATTACTACTCAAGAATTGATTATTTCTTTATAGATAACTAGCAAAATACCCAAGCTTCGCAGCATGGCTGAAGTACTGACTTAAAATTTTTACTAAGAAGAAAATTAAACCTTTTTAAACTGAGGGAAAATATACCAATAATTATTTGTTAAGGATCTCTTTGTATACCACATTTTGAGTTCGGCCCTCCGGTTGTAATATGACCAAGCTGTGTGCTGAGCTTACTCTTGAGCATGCAACGTACAGTTCGCCATGTGAACAGTAATCTTGTTTCAAATCTCACAGCTTGGATTGCTGCTGTCATAATCGGTTTGAGTTTCATGGTTTGTTTCAATGACGACAGTATTTGAAGTGACATGCAGCATCTGTCAAGCGTTGTACGCATACAACCGGTTTCATCGATAACTTTACATCCAGCTTTTGAGAGTTTAAACATTCATAAACATCAAAGTGTCCACTACTGAAATCGTCACCTGTGAGTCTAAGATGTTTAAGAGGCACTGGCAGTTGTTGAAAGGTGTAAAATATTTGGCCATTTCGATACACTTGAAAGCGACAACCGAACAATTCAGCGGCAGCCATCAACTGACATGTAGAACCATAGGTGAAGGGCTTAAGCACTTTACTCTTATAGTGCTCCTGTGTAGTATACTTATCTCCTGTACCATCATCAGTCCACACCTTGAACCTGTCCCAGTCATTCAATACATAAGACACAATGTTCCTCCGGATATCAAGAGTGAGCCTGATATGGCTGTGCAATATGTAACACAGAGAATGGAAAAGGTAGGTGCCATCTCCGGGCATGGAAACCACTCAGTATGTGACAGTTCTTTGATCAATGGTGATCACCTCGATAGACATGTTAATGGGGGGACGGTTGTAATGATAAAGGAAATGGGTACCTGAACAATGTAAAGTAAGTCTAAAATACCTAAACAATAACTATAATCGTAATAAATGAACAATAAAACAGAGGAGAAGCCGTGGATTAAATAAAAAGGCTGTAGTTATAAACAGCAGGGAGATGTAAATCCCGTGGCGAAGCAAGGAAGGGAATGAAGAGACCGGAGCAACGGACGGCCTTAAATAGGCAGGCAGCCAACAACGTGGGAGGCATTGGGATGGGAGACCCAACGCGGTGACCGAGCTGCAGGCTATGGACATATATATGTATGTAAGTAGTATTCAGTTAGCGTTGAGAACCCGCGTACCAAATTTCTTGAAGATGGGCCCATAAGTAACAAAGACTGTTGAAAAGTTCAATATGGTGGGCGACAGTGGTATCATACCACTGAAATAAGTATGTACATTGGTTTTGATTAGCGCAGGGAAGCCGCCTACCAAATTTCGTGAAGATGGGGCCATAAATAAGAAAGTTCAACATGGCGGACATTGTTGACCGTTATGACCGTTACGCGTAGAATTTCGAAATGAAACCTGCTTAACTTTTGTAAGTAAGCTGTAAGGAATGAGCATGCCAAATTTCAGCCTAATACCTACACGGGAAGTTAGAGAATTAGTGACGTTGGAAAGTTCAATATGGCGGCCGACAGTGGCATCATACCACCGAAATAAGTACGTACATTGGTTTCGGTTAGCGCAGGGAAGCCGCCTACCAAATTTCGTGAAGATGGGGCCAGCTTTCTACCTACTCGGGAAGTTGGAGAATTAGTGACGTTGGAAAGTTCAATATGGTGGCCGACAGTGGTGTCATACCATCGAAATAAGTACGTACATCGGTTTCGGTTAGCGCAGGGAAGCCGCCTACCAAATTTCATGAAGATGGGGACGTAAATAAGAAAGTTCAACATGGCGGATGTTGTCTGCTGTTATCGACCGTTATGACCGTTATGTGTAGAATTTTGAAATGAAACCTGCTTAACTTTTGTAAGTAAATTGTAAGGAATAAGCCTGCCAAATTTCAGCCTTCTACCTACACGGGAAGTTGGAGAATTAGTGATGAGTGAGTGAGTCAGTGAGGGCTTTGCCTTTTATTAGTATAGATAATTTCTTGCCTACAATTAAATCTTGCAAGTACGATGCTATTGTTATTTCTGACCATGCACCTCTGATCTTGGACCTAACGTCACTATGCCCCACACACTCACCTCGCAGATAGAATCTTAACCTGCTTCTATTAGCAGATGAGAATTGTACAGAATTTACATCCAAACAAATCAGTTTCTTCCTAGAGACAAATACATCCTCAGAGGTTTCTGCAGGAATACTCTGGGAAACTCTAAAGGCCTTCTTAAGAGGACAGATTATTTAATATCTTTCCCACCGAAATAAATTAGAAACCAAGAAAGTGTCAGAGCTTAAAAGCGAAATTACTAGAATAGATGAAGAACATGCCAGGCTACCAGGTGAGGTTCTACATAGGAAAAGGCAGGCTCTGCATTCAGAACTCAACCTCTTGACAACTAAAGAAACTGAACAACTAATTTATAAATCCAGACATCATTACTATGAACACGGAGAGAAAGCTAATAAGCTTTTAGCTGAACAAATCCACAAGCAAGAAGTTCGCAATGCAATCCCAGTAATCACCAACATGAACGGAGACGAAATCATCAACCATTAAAATATAATGCACACATTTAGAGACTACTATAAATCCTTATATTCTACTGAGTTTAAAGAAGACAACACACAATCTATTACATTTCTGGATACATTACAGATACCACAAATAGATACTTTTAGTGCGGAGGAACTGAGAAACCTCTGTGCTATCAGAATTACTAGATGCTATAAAGTCACTTCAAGGGAAAGCAGCAGGCCCTGATGGCTACCCTGCAGAATTTTATAAGAAATTCTCTGCTCAGCTAGCTCCCTCCTATTAGCAACATTTACAGAAGCTAGAGACAATCAAATTCTTCCTCAAACTTTTGCCAAGCATTAATCACCGGCTTTCCTAAACAAAATAAGGACGTATTACAATGTGCATCATACAGACCAATTTCACTTCTGAATAATGACGTTAAGATACTCTCAAAAATCATAGCTAGAAGGATGGAGAAAGTGCTACCTTCATTAATATCACAAGATCAAACTGGATTTATCAAGAGTCGACACTTATCTTCCAATCTTCAACGCCTGTTTAATGTAATATACTCACCAACAAAGTCAAACACCCCAGAAATATTATTATCATTGGATGCAGAAAAAGCATTTGACATGATTGAATGGAAATACCTTTTACTACATTAGAGAAATTTGGGTTTGGCCCGAACATTTGTGCATGGATCAAACTACTGTATACCAATCCAGAAGCTTCAGTTTGTATCAACAACATTTGTTCAGACTACTTTAAACTAGAACGTGGTACCAGACAAGGATGCCCTTTGTCACCACTGCTATTTGCAATCGCCATTGAACCACTGGCAGTTCACTGTCAAAATACTGATCAGATAAAGGGGATTATCAGAGAAGGACTGGAACAGAAAATTTCTCTATATGCAGATGATATGGTACTGTATATATCAGACCCACAAAATTCTGTGCCTGCAGTCTTAACAGCACTTACAGAATTTCAAAAGATCTCTGGTCTCAGAATTAATCTGAATAAAAGTGTACTCTTTCCAGTGAATTCTCAAGCATATAATATTAGATTAGACACCCTACCTTTTATCATTGCAGAACAGTTTAAATACCTAGGGGTAAACATCACAAGTAAACATAAAGCTCTTTATCAACAAAATTTTCCGTCTGCATGGAAAAATTAAGCAAGACTTGCATAGATGGTCAACCCTTCATCTCACTCTAGCTGGAAGAATTAACACTGTTAAGATGAATATTCTTCCTAAACTTCTTTTATTTCAAAACATTCCAATATACATCAATAAATCATTTTTTAAGCAATTAGATTCAACAATAACCTCATTTATTTGGAACTCAAAACATCCACGTATCAAAAGCGACCCTACAAAGACAAAAGGCAGAAGGTGGCATGGCTCTACCTAACTTCCAGTTTTATTACTGGGCAGCAAACATACAAGCTATAAAACCTAGACACAAATAGATGAACATACACAGGCCTGATCCGCAATAGAAGTAAAATCCTGCAGTACTTCTTTATATTTCCTGCTTTGTGCCCCAATAAATGCAAGTTATCGCAATATACTAATAACCCAATTGTGCTTCACTCACTCAGAATATGGAACCAATGTAGAAAGCATTTTAAGATGGAGAAGCTTTTATCTGTGGCACCTCTGCAAGAGAACCACCTCTTTCAACCTTCGCAAACATATGCAGTTTTTAATATCTGGAAAAATTTGGGATTAACTTGCTTAGAGATCTTTATATAGACAACATCTTTGCATCCTATGAACAATTACATTCCAAATTTAACATTCCAGCTACACATTTCTTTCACTATCTTCAAATTAGGAACTTTGTTAAACAGAACCTGCCTGATTTTCCTCATCTTGCACCCTTGTCCATGCTGGAGGAAATATTGCTCAATTTCAAGGACTTAGACACCATCTCTGCAATATATAAAATTATTTTACAGTCCCTCCCTTTCAAAGATCCAAGAGGACACTGGGAAAAAGATCTCTTAATCAATATATCAGAAAAGGAGTGGAAAATAGCAATGCAGAGAATTCACTCAAGCTCCATATGTGCAAAGCATACAATTATTCAACTCAAAATTATATATCGAGCACATCTGTCTCGCCTAAAACTCTCCAAAATGTTTCCAGGGCAGAATCCAACCTGCAAACGCTACAGTCAAGTCCCAGCCTCACTGGGTCACATGTTTTGGGCCTGCACCAAATGAACATCATTCTGGACCAAAATTTTTAATTACCTTTCAGACAGCCTTGGTGTCACAATCCCTCCTAACCCATTAACAGCTGTGTTTGGTGTTCTTCCAGATGGGTTTAAAGTGGAGAAGGACAAACAAACTGTAATTGCATACACTGCATTTTGGCACGCAGACTTATTTTGCTAAACTGGAAGAATCCTAACTCTCCTCTTAAGTCAGTGGGAAACCGATGTGTTATACTATTTGAAATTGGAAAAAATCAAATAGTTAGAGGATCTGTACAGATTTTTTTCAAAACATTGCAAGATCTAATAAATAATATTTTAGAATAAGCTCTTAAAGCACCAAGGAAGCAATTATCTCTGCATTTCTTTTTGTTCTCCATTCATCTCTATTGGCCTATCAAACTCATTAGTTTAGGTATGTTTACAAGCCTTAAGTTTTACCCCGTTGGCCATGCTTTCTCTCTCAGGGGTGGGGGTCGACTTGTTCTCAATCCTATTTTTTGTAAAAATTGATCAATTTGTATGGAATGATTACAATAAAATTAATAAAATAATAAAAAAATAAAAAATTAATTAATTGCATTTAATGTTAAAACATGCAATTTTAAAATGCACACATAAAACACGAAGTAAATACACAGTGAATCACAAATTTAATGTAGAATCAACACAAACCAATTAAAAAAAAATGAGTGGCATAGTTTAAACTTAAACCATGAACTTAAACCAGAACTTTTAACGAAATACTACTTGAGCAAGTACAACCTGAATTTGAATGTCTTCCTAAAAGACCAGTTGAAAAGAAGACAATAAGAAAAAGAGGCCAATGTATGTATTATCAAATTGGCATAGCATATGAGACATGGACATGTCAAAGTAAAAATTAAAACCACTGCTGACTTTGAATGCTGAAGACTGATTTAATTGAAAGAATAAGACATCTCTTAAATGGACAAACATTAAAACCTGTGTTAAATCTCCATAAATACTATCCTCAATTGTTCATCAACAACTTGATATTGATTATACTGTACATAAGTGTTTTTCAAATGGTATGCCATGGAAGTAACAGTGTATTGCCCTTGGATCCTGATCTGAGAGAGACGCGCTCCTCAGCTGGTCGAGACCCATCTGAGGAAGACAGGACTACCTGGAGAAGCTGACATAAAAGCAGTTCTGTTATCGCCATTTTGCAGACACAGTGCTTAGAGAGCATTTTAGCAGCCAGGAGATGTATTGGGGTGTCCATCTGCCTGGGTGCATGTTCACCAGTGAGTCTCGCAGAGCCAAAGGACAGTGAGCATACAAGTTGCCTCTACCCCAGGTCAGTGGAGTGGTGCAGAAAAAGGACAGACCACCTGTATGAGCAGACAAATGGACAAAGCAGCCGGAAAATGCGTCCAAATTGCTCACTAAGAGCTGTGTCCACAAATGGCCATGTACTAGCTGTTTTTTTTTTTTTGCCCCCTTCCCCTACCTTGTCCTACCACTTCAGAGAATTTAGCACATGCATAGATTTAATACTTTTGTGGTTGGTAGAATCATGATGGGCCTTGGGAGTTTTTGGGTTACAGAAAGTGTGCCACAACAGAAAAATGGTTGGAAAACACTGCTATACCTTTGTTCCTGGCATGCTACAAAGATCTTCATAGCTGCTATATCAAATGCATTTTTTATTTTCATCATTGTCTTGGAGAATAAATGATAATACACATCAGTAGTACTTTCATCACTTCTTTGTGAAAATAATTTGGGGCATTTACTCTGGATTACTACAAGATGTTCTTCTAGATGATGTACCTACTGTAGATGCATTGTACAGTAGTACTAAAGATTGTAAATTGTATTAGAAGTTTGGATCTATTTTATGTCAATCTTAGGTGTAATATTATGAGGAAATGTATATTTCTATGTCCTTGGTAACTTAAGCAAGCACTGTACATTATATCCATTCTCCGGACCATTGAATACAAATGGCTGAAATTTACATACAGAAAGTGGAGCATTATAGTTTTAGTATGATTGTGTAAACTCACAGTGGTGCTTTGGTAAAACTTAACAGTGTGAAAGATTTTAAAAGATAATCTATTAATAAGGCTAAGTAAAGACCAAGTGTATTATGATTCAAATTACAAGCATAAAGGAACAAAAAGAAAAAAAACGTCTGGTTAATATAAGGCACTTTTACTTTATTTAAAATTGTTATTGTAATTGTATTGTAGTTTTGTATTTAAAATTATTTTTACTTTATTTAAAATATTTTTTAAAAAAAGAGTTGGTTCAGGATCAAATGCTGTTAAATCAGAAGTTAGCTGTTTTAAATGCAACAATCTACATTTATTCAAACATTATGACTTTTGTATTCTTTTTTTCTATATTATTGAATCTTTTAGTCACCCTGCCTTATGCTTTGTGATGCTCCCTTGCTTTTTCTATAAATTGTGTCTGATTTAACTTGCATACTTTATATGAGAGAGGTTGTTTCTGGGAGGTACTCATGTTCGTCTTGGCAGTGAAGCAGACCATTGAAAGTTCATAATTAGAGTTTACGATTATTATTTAGGACTCTGTTTAGGCATTTTGTATCATATTCTGTTTCATTGCGCTAACAATTACCTTTTCCACTTTATTAACACATTTCTTCATTGCAATATTCGTTACATCTCTAGCAAACCTGTTTTGTAGCCTTCGTAGCATTATGTCTACCCCAGGAAAAACAAGCCAAAATTGTTGACTTTTTCTCACTAAGAAAAAATGTTATTACATGTAACACAAACTGAAATACCAAAACATCATCTTAAATACAGTAGAAAAGGTGTGTCTAGTGTCCACTGCTATACAAATGCAGATTTATTACTTGACCTTTGTGTGATATATTTTGAGACAGTCACTAACACACAGCAAAATGTTTTAATCAGGACAGTACAAGTGTGTTTCTTTGCGCACTTTTCTTATATTTTTTCTGTTGCTGGTACACAAGATGGTAGAATGTTAATGTCTGACCTGCATGTGCCGCTTGTTGTTATTGCAAGCTACCACAGCGCAAGGCATAGTGACATTGACATTTTCTCCAACACATTGACAGTTGCTGCATTGTAAATAGTGTTAAGGAGCTTAATCTTGCTTGTCCTTTCCCCGATTACAATTATTTTGCCTTTTTGTCACACAGCTGCTGTCATAGTGTCGTGATGCTTCATGCAGTCAAATTCACCAGGCATATCATGGTGGCTCGGTCATACAGTTCCATATCATACATTAGTTTCACTTTCGTGTCAACATCTGATGTCCAATTCACATCATCTTCACTATCGTTCGATTCGAACAATGATTCTGTTTCCCTTTGTTCTAGAACTGCCTTTATGGCTTTCCATTTGCCATTGTGTTTTTCATTGGAGGATCTGCATCAGTCACGTATATTAATAAGTTACCTTAGAGTTACAAAGAAATGTCAGAAAGCATCGAAGTATTCATGTATTTTTTGCAACATGTTGTTATTTCATCCAGTTATTTTCATCTAGATGGCAGCAGAAAACTGTTCTGAGACTTGGGGGCTTAATGCTATAAAAGGTATCATTACACATCACCTTGGACATGACTCAGGTTTAGCCAAGGGTTTACTAATAAGAAGGTTAAACTTTGCTTGGTCAGTGAAGTTGACACATTTTCTAATTCATTGAGAATTATTTTCTGGTCTTTTAGCTTGATTGTCACACTGTTAGATGTTTTTGAACTCCATATTGGTTGAACTGCATTGATTTCATCATGGCAGTTGATATATGTATGCATATTGTCTTATACAAACTTGCATGCATGAGATGCATGATGCTAAAAACACATGGATATGATGTTATAGCAGT
This sequence comes from Polypterus senegalus, assembly GCF_016835505.1. Classification (NCBI taxonomy): domain Eukaryota; kingdom Metazoa; phylum Chordata; class Cladistia; order Polypteriformes; family Polypteridae; genus Polypterus; species Polypterus senegalus. Next base: position 259,974,430 of record NC_053154.1, read on the forward strand.
ATGAAAAAAAGGATGTGGTAAAATTAGGAGGTTTTATGCTTCTTTAGTTTATTTTTTATTTTTGTCTTTCACAGATGTATGCTTTTTTTGTATATATATTCTATGTTTTATAGGTCATTTCATTGTGCATTCATGTCTGTCAAGTAGTGAGAGGGGAATGTATAAAACCATTGAAGGTTCACAAAAAAGATCTAAGGATTTTGGAGTGATGCCTTTTTTGCCGCACAGACATGAAGTGATCTTAGGGTTAAAATTAGGTCCTTTAGTGTGCAAAATGGATAAAACAACAAATAAAGCCACATAATTCAATAGAGAGAGCATATTACAATTTTATTTGTATAGACTAGCTTAAGTACCCAGTATTGCCAAAGTATACTTGTATAATGAGTTAAGGTAAGGAATAAAATATTCACAGTGTCTTCGAAAGTATTTGGTACAATGTATTACTCCCACGGTGGCGCAGTGGTAGCTCTGCTGCCTCGCAGTAAGCAGACCTGGGTTCGCTTCCCGGGTCCTCTCTGCGTGGAGTTTGCGTGTTCTCCCTGTGTCTGTGTGAGTTTCCTCCGGGTGCTCTGGTTTCCTCCCACAGTCCAAAGACGTGCAGATTAGGTGCATTGGCGATCCTAAATTGTCCCTATTGTGTGCTTTGTGTGTGTGTCCCCTGTGGTGAGCTGGCGCCCAGCCCGGAGTTTGTTCCTACCTTGTGCCCTCTGTTGGCTGGGATTGGTTCCAGCAGACCCCTGTGACCCTGTGTTAGGATGACTTTACTCCCTCTGTATTATGGTTTAAAATTACAAATCAGACAATTCATATGTGATTAAAGTACACATTGCAGACTTTAATATAAGGACATTTGCATATATTTTGATCACACTTGGGGAAAAAAAAATGACAACACTTTCTATATGCTTACACCCCCCCTTTTTTTTTGGACACCATGATGTTTTTCACAATTGAAGTCACAAGTGTTTGTGATTTCTCAGATGTGTTTCATTTCTTCATTAGTGCAGGCATAAGACACGTAGTCTTGCTTCTACCTGCAGACTACCTTTGGAGTCTGTAGTTGCCATTGTTCCACATGAGAACAAGAACTGTGCCAATGAAAGTTAAAGAAGCCATTATGACCTTGAACAACAAGAATAAAGTTATTAATGGCATCTGTTAAACTTTAAGATTACCTAAATCCACTATCTGGAATATCATTAAGAAGAAATAATGCACTAATCCCAAAGGAACTGGTACGCCTAGGGAGACCTCTACTGTTGATGACAAGTGAATCCTCTCTATGCGTTCAGAACGCAGACGTGGCTGTGTCAGAGACTACAATCTGCAGAAGACTTCATGAACAGAAATACAGACGCCACACTACAAGATGCAAACCACTAGTTAGCCACAAAAACAGGATGGCCAGATTGCAGTTTGTGAAAACATACTTAAAAGAGCCTGCAGAATTTTGAAAAAATGTCTTGTGGACAGATGAGACAAAGATGAACCAGTATTAAGGTGATTGGAAAACTAAGAGAGACATCAGGAGATGCCCAAGATGCAAAGCATACAATGTCATCGTTTAAATATGAATTCTGAAATTTATAGAAACGTCTTATTTGCTCAAGTTCCAGTAAATGACTCCAAACTCATTGGACAGTGTTTTCATCCTATAACAAGATAATGATTCCAAATATACTGCTAAGAAAGCATATGTTTTTTTCAAAGCTAAGTCATGAAAAACCTGGAAAAGACATGGAATTTGAAAAGAGCAATTTTCAGGTCTTGAAAAGTTTTGGAAAACTAACAACAAAGAAAGTTATGGAAAAGACATGGAAATCTGATTGACACATCTGTATAATGAAGTAAATGGTTACTTTAAGATTGAGCGAGAAACGTCTTTATATTTTAACAACTTAAATTTTTGAGTAAATTTTCTGAAGTAACTTGTTTTCAGTTTTCTGCTATTGGGCACGCAAGAGATTCAGTAGCAAAATGCCAGGTAAATGCTGATTTAACAATGCATGGCTTCACATGGATAAGTATATGAGATGGCTTGAGAAAGACCAGGTCCCGGGACATATGAAATGTTGACTGTTGTGGAACGAGCCCCGGACACAGACAGGCAAACATAATTTTGTCACCCAACACATGTTTATTTACAAACTATTATTTACAATAAAGAGTGCACAACCCAGTGCCGCAGCACCAATCACCCCAAAGTCCAGGCCTCTTTCCTTAGTGCCTCTCTTCGCCGCCTCCACTACTCTGCTCCAAGACTCTTGTTCACTTCCACCCGACTCCAGCCATCGAATGGAGGGAGGTGGCCCCTTATATACATGCCCGGATGGGCTCCAGGTGCTTCCCGAAACTCCTGTGCTAACACTCCCCTGTGTGGCGGAAGTGCCAGCTGCACACCCGGATGCACTCCGGGTGTCCCCGGTCCACTTCCCCTCAGCACTTCCGGGTGTGGTGGAAGTGCTGATGTTCAGGGCTCCAAAGGCACCAGGGTGCCCCCTGGCGGTGACCATGGGCCCCTACAGGGTTGAACAAAGCAACCAGGACGTCGCCCCCAAGCCCTCCTCCAGTCCTCCTGGGCATCCCGGCTGGGCAGCAGCCCCAGCCACTCGCCACACTGTATAGTAAAACGCTCGACATATTGAACATGGAAGACGCTAACTAGCCATGCAAAGGGGGCTAAGCACCAGGCTACTGCTGGCGTGAATCATATCTCAACCCCATTACTGGCTTTTTCCCCACATGTCTCCAACCTGATACCTGCTGCCAACTGCAGTACTTCACTCTCATCCACCTTCAAACAAGGGCAGATTTCAGATTCTGTATTCAGAAACGAAGCCCTAACTGCAGAAGTACTGTGGGAACTAAAGGTGGCAAATTCTCACTATTCTTACAAGTCGTATGAAGAAACAAGCCAGTTATTTCAGGTTATGTTTCCCGACAGCCAGATTGCTGCTAGATTTGCATGCGGTGAACAAAAGTGCTTGTATATATGTACTTTTTGGACTGGCTCCTTACTTTAAGAAAAAGACTTTGTCTGAAATATCGAAACAAAGACTTAATGTAATATTGTTTGATGAAAGTCTGAATTACTATTTACAGGCTAAACAGTGAGACATGCATGTCAGGCTATGGGATGAGCCCGAACTGAACTTTCTATAGTGATGCTTATCTTATCTCTACATTTTATTAGTTCATTGTTCTCTTCTTTCAGGGTTAATTCATCTAAGGGTTTTAAATATTGCTAACATTTGAACAAAAAGGTTGTTAAGATGAAAGAAAAAAATCACTTTGCTGTCCCAGTATAATCTAGAGTATTTTTCAGTTTCTTTGTTACACCTTACCTGATGAAGGGGCCTTAGTTGTCTCAAAAGCTTGCATTTGTAATCTATATAGCTAGCCAATAAAAGGTGTCATTTCACCCTACTTTCTCTTATATCAGTCTATGGCTATCATGATACAACACTACAGCAATAAATGAAACAAGGAAAGATAAGTTGTACATTTCCAAATTATGAGTGATAAAACTGGAAAATAGAATCTCTTTATTTTAATTGTTTACAGGGCTTATGGGACAATTTATAAAAGAAAAGCACCTGGAAGAGGCTTCAACCACATCGAAGTTCCTTTATGTTCATGTTTGCACAAAGACAGTTCTAAGATTGACACTGGATTTGTAGCAGAGGCCACACTGAAACAAGTGAGGTCTTCCAAAAACATTTCAGAAAGGCAGATACTACAGATGAAGATAGACTGCAAGATGCTTTTGATTACACTCCTTGAGAAGTTGCTGAAAAAGGCTCCAGTGCATCACACAGTACTGAGAATCATGAAGTGCCTTAACCCAAGATGCATCGCTGAATCTAAGGAGCTACGTGCCAGTCATTTGAAAAGAATGCTGCACATATTTGTTGAAGCTAAACACATAGATGAGGCAATGTGTAATGATGTCCTTAAAGTGTTTAGGGAATTCTGTGATTTAGAAGTTCTTCAGGCAAAATGTAGGAAATTGGACCCCAAAACAGACTGCGTGGACACCCTGCTGTATGAGACAATGGAGACAAAACCATCATTTTCCAGAGTGTGGAATGTAGTCAAGATTCTACTCGTTTTGTCACATTTTCAGGCCAGCATGGAGAGAGGGTTTTCCATTAGCAAATAACTGATTGTGGTGAATCAGAAGGAGAGGTCTCTGGTGGCTCAGAGGCTCATTGTTGACCATGTCTGGTCTGTTGGGGGCATAACAAGGTAGAGATCACAAAAGAGCTACTCCTTTCAGCTGCAGGAGTAAGACAGAAGTATTATGCCTACCTGGATGAGGAGAAGAGAAAGAAAGAACAGCAAGGTATTGAGTTGAAGCGGAAGACCCTCACAGATGAGCTACATGAATGGAAAATGAAGAGGGCTAGGGTGGAGACTGATATTTTGCATCCTCGAGAAATCAGCTGATGAATATGCTGAGAAATCAGAAGCTACAAGCAGTCTGACCTTCATCACTAAATCCAACAGTTTGCTGCGAACTGCAAAAGAAAATAAAGCAACTCTGCTGAATATTGAAAAGCATATTGATGAAAAGCTTACAGAAATGAAACAATGAACTATGTATGAATTGTTTTCGCGAGATTCAAAAAAAGAATGCTGTCATTTGTTAACATTATGTTAGTGATTTAAACAACAATATCTTTTATTCCAATGGACAATTTCCACCCTGATACTACTGCCTTCTCAAGTTAATGTCAGTGTTATTGAACACTTTTACTTATTTGTGTTTTTTTTATTTTTTGTTTATTGTTGCCTTCTAGTCATTTATGTTAATTAGGGCTACATAATGTTTTTCAGGGTTTACATTGTGCTGGAGTGTCAGCAATACTTAAATAAATCTTTATTTTGTATGAAACCGCACATATTGCCATTGATTTAGTTTAACAATATTTTGGTAAATTTGACATGAATTTGTATTATTGTTTTTCAAATTTACACAGAAATTTCAGAGAACATACGGTCATTGAAATTTTCTTTAGAATAACTGAAAAAATTGATTTTTTTGTAAAAATGTGTATACATAGATAGATAGACACTTTATTAATCTCCACGGGGAAATTCCCATACTCCAGTAGCAGCATACGGATAAATACGAACCCAGCATTAAATGCAATTTAGAATGGTTTCCACATGCTAAAGAGAAAAATTAAGAGCACAAGCCCCCACAGCAAGCAGTAGCTGAAGATGGCTGCCTTAGATGCTTGACAAAGCATCACCAGAGAAGATGTTCAGCACCTGACAGTGTCTATAAAACACAGACTTCAAATAGTCAATGTATGCAAGGCATATGCAACAAAGTACTAAATACAAGTGCTTTTATACATTTGCCATTACTATGTCCCAAACGTTATGGTGCCCTAAAATGGAGGTATCATGAATAAAAAGTGTTGTCATTTTTATGTGGTGTGACTAAAATATCTGCAAATACCCTTAAAGTCAGCAATGTTTACTTTAATCACATGTGAATTGTTTGATTTGTAATTTTAAGCTGTGACTCAGTGGAGTAAATCAAGGAAGATGTGTCATTGTCTAAAACATTATGGAAGTTTATCTCATATCTTTCCTACAGCAGTAAATTGGAAACCAAGAAGGTATCAGAGCTAATCATTGAAGTTACCAGAATAGATCAAGAACATGCCAGGTGTCCAAACGAGGCACTTCATAGGAAAATGCAGAATCTGCATTCAGAACTCTGCTTCATGACAACTAAAGAAACAGAACAGCTAATTTTTAAATCAAGACATCATTACTATGAACATAGAGAGAAAGCTAATAAGATCTTAGCTCAACAAATGCACAAGCAGGAAGTTCACAATGTAATCCCAGCAACACAGATAAAGACAAAATCATTGATCTTAAAATTATAATGCACACATTTAGAGACGACTATAAGTCTGTATATTCTACTGAGTTTAAAGAAGGCAAGACACAACCTAATGCATTTCTGCATGCATTACAGATACCACAACTAGATACTGTCATTGCAGAGGAACTGGATAAACATCTGGCACTATCAGAATTACTAGATGCTATAAACTCACTTCAGAGTGGGAAAGCAGCCAGACCAGATGGCTACCCTGCCAAATTTACTAAACAATTCTCAATTAAGATAGCTCTCCTTTTATTAGCAACATTTACAGAAACTGGAGACAATAAAATTCTACCTCACACTTTTCGCCAGGCAGCATGGTGGAGCAGTGGTAGCGCTGCTGCCTCACAGTAAGGAGACCTGGGTTTGCTTCCCGGGTCCTCCCTGCGTGGGGTTTGCATTTCCTGCCCGTGTCTGTGTGGGTTTTTTCCGGGTGCTCCAGTTTCCTCCTACAGTCCAAAGACATGCAGGTTAGGTGCATTGGCGATCCTAAATTGCCCCTATTGTCCCTAGTGTGTGTGTCCTGCGGTGGGCTGGCTCCCTGCCCGGGATTTGTTCCTGCCTTGCGCCCTGTGTTGGCTGGGATTGGCTCCAGCAGACCCCTGTGTTAGGATGTTGCGGGTTGGATAATGACTGACTGACTGACTTTTTGCCAAGCATTAATTACCATCTTTCCTAAGGAAAGTAAGGACTTGTTACAATGTGCATGATACAGACCAATTTCACTTCTGAATAATGATGTTAAGATACTCTCCAAAGTCCTAACTAGAAGGATTGAAAACGTTCTTCCTTTGGTAATGTAACAAGACCAAACTGGATTTATTAAAGGAAGATACTTAGCTTGCAATCTTTGACACCTGTTTAATGTAATATATTCACCCACTAAATCTAAGACCCTGGAGATATTATTATCACTGGATGCAGAAAAAGCATTTGATATGGCTGAATGTTATATTGCTTGCTTTGTACCCCAATAAGTACAAGTCATTGCCAATATACAAACAACTTAATTGCGCTTCACTCACTTAGCTCTTATCTATGGCACCTCTGCACGAAAACCACCTTTTTCCACCCTGTCAAATGTATGCAGTTTTAAATGTCTGGAAAACATCTGCGATTAAATCACTTAGAGATCTGTACATAGACAAAGTCTTTGTATCCTACGAACAGTTACACTCCAAATGTAAATTTCCAGTAACACATTTCTTTCACTACCTTCAAATTGGAAACTTTGTTCAACAAAACCTGCCAAGTTTTCCTCACCTCTCACCTACCTCTATTCCAGAAAAAATATTGATCAGTGTCGAGGAGTCAGGCAGTATCTATAAAAACATTTTAAAGTCTCTCTATTTCAAAAATCCCAGAGTACAATGGGAAAAGGGTCTCTCACTCAACATCACAGAAAAGTAGTGGAAGCTAGCAATGCACTGAATTCAATCAAGCTCCAAGTGCACAAAGCATACAATTATTCAACTTAAAATTATATATCGAACACATCTGTCGCAAGATCCAACCTGCAAACGTTGCAATCAAGTTCCAGCCTCATTGGGCCATATGTTTTGGATGTGCACCACATGAACATAATTTTGGACAAAAATCTTTAAATGCCTTTCAGATAGCTTTGATGTCACAGTCCCTCCTAATCCATTAACAACTGTGTTTGGTGTTTTTCCAGATGGGCTTAAAGTGGAGAAGGACAAACAAACTGTAATTGCCTTTACTGCACTATTGGCACATAGACTTATCTTGCTCAACTGGAAGAATCCTACCTCACCTATTATAAGTCTGTGGGTAACTGATGTTATATATTATCTGAAATTGGAAAAAAATCTAATTCTCACTTAGAGGATCTGTACAGAACTTTTTCAAAACCTGGCAGGATCTAATCAATAACATTTTAGAATAAGCATTTATATAATTGTGGAAGCGGATTATCTCTCCTCTTTTTATTGTACTTTTTATTCATTTATTAATTTATCTATTTATTTATTTTTACTAGTTTAAAGTTTTACTCTTTGACCTAGCTCTCTTTCTCATGGATGGAGGTTGATTCTTTTCAAACCTAGTTTTGTTAAACTTGACTTTCTTGTATGGAATGTTATTTGATTTTAATAAAATCAGTAAAATGCTTAAAAAAAGAAATTTAATGGCTGTAAATGTCAAGTATCACACATAGGAAGTAAAAATGTTAGGTTTGAATACAGAGTAGGCGGTCTGAAAATTGACAACACACCTTATGAGAATGTTTTAGGAATCATAGTGGACTCTAAGCTGTCAACTTCCCAACAGCCATTAAGAAGGGAAACAGAATGTTAGGTTATATAGCACAATGTATGGAGTATAAGTCCAAGGAGGTTATGCTCAAGCTTGATAACACACTGGTGAGGCCTTATCTGGAGTACTATGTGCAGTTTTGGTCTCCAGGCTACAAAAAGGACATAGTAGAGCTAGAAAAGGACCAGAGAAGAGCCACTAGGCAGATTCCTGGGTTACATGGGATGAATTATGAGGATAGATAAAAAGAGATGAGCCTTTTCAGCAAAAGAAGATTAAGAGGTGACATGATTAAAGTGTTTAAAATTAAGGGATTAGTGCAATGGGGACACAGTTGGAAACTTGTTAAGGGTAAATTTTGCACAAACAGGAAGTTTTTGTTTACACCAAGAACAATAGACATTTGGAATAAGCTTACAAGTAGTGTGGTAGACAGTAAGACTTCATGTTTTTTGGAAGAAATAAGTGAATTAGACTGGCGAGCTTTGTTGGGCTGAATGGCCTGTTCTCGTCTAGATTGCTCTAATGTTCTAAATACACAAGGTTAGCATTAGTTTTTTTAAGCTTTTTCTTTTTTTTATTAAGAACAGAATCAGAGACAAAGGGCAGCCCTGGAAAATATTTGCACAACAATAACATTCCAGTATTGTATGTTGATTAGCACATGCAAGTGTGAAGTTTCCTGTTCTCTGCACTTGTTACATTAATTACCCTATAAACCTATAATATAAAGTTACAGCAGTGTAAAACCATTCAAATTTAAATTTATCTTTTTTGTTTTTTTGAGTTAACAGCAAACATTGCTTCAGCAATTCCTTTCCTTTTATTTCCTGTATGAATGCCTTACTGACTTGTTAGCTGGTGGCTCTGATTAGATCTATGAAGAAATTATAATGTGGTATTTCCTTCTAAGACAAATGAGAATATCGACACTCTGCATGAAGCTGAGACCTCTCTGCTTTGATGGTATCCTCTGCAGGATTGAAAACAACTGCTGCGTTCAGACATTGCAGGGAGAAATGTGTGATGAGACCAGAAAAGCAAGCATTGGGATTGGGCTGTTCTTATCTCTCTACCATGCTAGAGGATTGCTTTTTAGAGCAGCGCAGAATCAATTTCAGTAGTATCTCCCCCCTTTCTCTAATCTATTGCTTTTTCTGAATCTGTGTCAGTGGTAAATGTAGGGATGTTTTGAACACTCAATCTCAAATTCACAGCTGGTGATAAGTGTTGTAACTGCAGCTTGCCGCTTCCATTAGTGTTTGCATTTATTATGAGAACTGCTGCAATATGAAGATAAATTTGTACTTTGACACTCCCAGAAGAGTTTGATTTGAAAACAAACCTGTGGATGCAAATCCGCTATACTCCTCCAAGGATGCAGCTTACTAAATTAAGTGTGTGTGTGAAACACTTAACCTATGGTCCTAGCTCACATTGTGTGCCTACAACATTCTCACCCTTATCAATAAAGACAGTGAGTAGTGGTTCTGCCAAACTGCATTCAGTCTGTCATGTTGTACCTAAGTACTTATTCTCCAATCAGATTTATAAATCTGCTGCTTTTGTTGAAATATATTTTCATTTGTCTTTGTGCTTCATTTCAGTCATGCTAATGTCATACACTTCGTGATACAAGGCCACATTTCATATTGGCAGTCTTTTGTATTACAGAATTTGATATATCAAAATATTGTCCTATGCCTAAAACCTATAAGACTTCCAGACAATAAAAATGTCATGTAAATTAGTTATGGAAAAAACACTACTTGCAGACTTCTCAATGTCATCCCATTGACTGAAAATACCTGACTCGAATTTCACCTTCAAACTAACTGCTAATCCTAGAGGTTCACATACTTTTGCCACTCACAAATACAGTGGTGTGAAAAATTATTTGCCCCCTTCCTGATTTCTTATTCTTTTGCATGTTTGTCACACAAAATGTTTCTGATCATCAAACATATTTAACCATTAGTCAAATATAACACAAATAAACACAAAATGCAGTTTTTAAATGATGTTTTTTATTATTTAGGGAGATAAAAAATCCAAACCTACATGGCCCTGTGTGAAAAGTAATTGCCCCTTGTTAAAAATAACCTAACTGTGGTGTATCACACCTGAGTTCAATTTCCGTAGCCACCCCCAGGCCTGATTACTGCCACACCTGTTTCAATCAAGAAATTACTTAAATAGGAGCTGCCTGACACAGAGAAGTAGACCAAAAGCACCTCAAAAGCTAAACATCATGCCAAGATCCAAAGAAATTCAGGAACAAATGAGAACAGAAGTAATTGAGATCTATCAGTCTGGTAAAGGTTATAAAGCCATTTCTAAAGCTTTGGGACTCCAGCGAACCACAGTGAGAGCCATTATCCACAAATGGCAAAAACATGGAACAGTGGTGAACCTTCCCAGGAGTGGCCGGCCGACCAAAATTACCCCAAGAGCGCAGAGACGACTCATCCGAGAGGTCACAAAAGACCCCAGGACAACGTCTAAAGAACTGCAGGCCTCACTTGCCTCAATTAAGGTCAGTGTTCACGACTCCACCATAAGAAAGAGACAGGGCAAAAACGGCCTGCATGGCAGATTCCCAAGACGCAAACCACTGTTAAGCAAAAGGAACATTAGGGCTCGTCTCAATTTTGCTAAGAAACATCTCAATGATTGCCAAGACTTTTGGGAAAATACCTTGTGGACTGATGAGACAAAAGTTGAACTTTTTGGAAGGTAAATGTCCGTTACATCTGGCGTAAAAGGAACACAACATTTCAGAAAAAGAACATCATACCAACAGTAAAATATGGTGGTGGTAGTGTGATGGTCTGGGGTTCTTTTGCTGCTTCAGGACCTGGAAGGCTTGCTGTGATAGATGGAACCATGAATTCTACTGTCTACCAAAAAATCCTGAAGGAGAATGTCCGGCCATCTGTTTGTCAACTCAAGCTGAAGCGATCTTGGGTGCTGCAACAGGACAATGACCCAAAACACACCAGCAAATCCACCTCTGAATGGCTGAAGAAAAACAAAATGAAGACTTTGGAGTGGCCTAGTCAAAGTCCTGACCTGAATCCAATTGAGATGCTATGGCATGACCTTAAAAAGGCGGTTCATGCTAGAAAACCCTCAAATAAAGCTGAATTACAACAATTCTGCAAAGATGAGTGGGCCAAAATTCCTCCAGAGCGCTGTAAAAGACGCTTGATTGCAGTTATTGCTGCTAAGGGTGGCCCAACCAGTTATTAGGTTCAGGGGGCAATTACTTTTTCACACAGGGCCATGTAGGTTTGGATTTTTTCTCCCTAAATAATAAAACCATCATTTAAAAACTGCATTTTGTGTTTACTTGTGTTATATTTGACTAATGGTTAAATGTGTTTGATGATCAGAAACATTTTGTGTGACAAACATGCAAAAGAATAAGAAATCAGGGAGGAGGCACATAGTTTTTCACACCACTGTATGTAATATTTGATCATTTTCCTTAATAAATAAATGGCCAAGTATTATATTTTTGTCTCATTTGTTTAACTGGTTTCTCTTTATCTACTTTTAGGACTTGAGTGAAAATCTGATGATGTTTAGGGCATATTTATGCAGAAATATAGAAAACTCTAAAGGGTTCACAAACTTTTAAGCACAACTGTACCTTTACATTTTGTGGATTAGGAAAGTAAAACCAGTGTATCCAGTTGTAAAACCTAACAAAAGCACTACTCTGCTGACCCAAGACTAATTGTGTCAGTTGAAAATGTTGGTGTTAGTCTTCCTAATTTTGACCAAATGTTACACCAGATATGATGAAATGTAACACAGGTTTGTTGTACTGACAAAGTCAAAGAAAGGAAGTATCCACAGAAAAATACTATCTATTTTTTCAACATAAACAATGCTTTCTTATATTGGAAAAGCAGATTGTGCTTCTCTGCATGATTGTGCAGAAATATATAACATAAATAACTGTTATATGGTAGCCAAGCTATTGTAAAGGAAGGTTCTGGGATGAACATCAAGCACTGCAAATACTATAAGTGATGAAAGCCTGAAAAAAATATTCTTAGTTGATCAAACCAAAATTCATTTTCACAATACAGCATATAAGCAGTCTTTAACTTATCAGTTATTTGAATGTATGAGTTTAATGTTTTGCACATACTGTACAGTGTATGTTGTATTTCAATATATTTTATATGGAAAATAGGAATAAAATCTAAAACAAAATATTAAAGGTGTACATTTGTAAACTAACATAAATATGGTCATTATTAGTTGTATTACTTTTGAAGTTGATTTTATTAATGCTCTTTTGAATAGTTGCTCTATACTGTCTTGACAGACATTACCTAAATGTTGTGCCATATAAAAATGCTTTGGTACTTTATGTTGATTTATAAAATCAGAGCATGTTCACTGCATGAAATGCAATTCTATAATTTGCTTGCTTACTGCTTTTTCCTGCATGCCAAAGTTCTTCATAAAGTTGAAAAGATTTAATAATTCAATAAATAAATAAAAAATTATAGGTGTAACTTGTGCTTCTGGACCATTGCTACATAACATGAATGACTGCACACAATTTGATCGAGTATGGTACATGCAAATATATTTGTATTTTCTTATTTATGATGAGCTTAAGGTTAATTCTTAATTTATTCATCATATTTCAGAATCATGTACGTGTATTAATACTGTTCCATTCTTGTCTTGAGCTATGCTGAATTTAACAAAGATACTTTACGATTTCAGGCTTTACTTTCATTTTATTGAAACTGAATAGACTAATCTTTGTATTTAATAATAAAGTAATATGTTTCTTGATAAGAATTTTTTTTTCAAATAAGTCCTTTTTTCATTATTCATTTTAAAAAATAATTAGTTTGATTCATTTGCAGAAGTTTACCTGGTTGTTGACTTCCTTATAGTTATGCTAATTTCAAAATAGTCCTTCCTTGTTTTCATTCAATTTAGTTACTGCCTTTGTATAACATTACACAAATTTGGACCCCTAATTTATAATGCATCCCAAGATGGAAATTTTATTGGAAGAATTAAACTAGATTCGTTCTGAGCAGTAGGGTTTCCAAAGTCATATAAATGAATTAGCCTCTGCTGTATTATGTAATGTTGAAAATATAGTGGGATTCTGTAGGAGGTTTGCACTTTTAAAACATAGGAAGGAATCCTTATTTGTGAGAAAAAAAAACCCAACAAGGTTTAACCTTTGTGGAGTGCACTTAACATTTAAAGAAAGGTAGCTGTTTTTGTGGTGGAGAAATGTTAAATTTTTGTTCTTCTTGTCTTAAACATCTGTTTACATATTGTACTGGCACAGCTAGTAGTTAAAAACTGGTCAAAATTACTATTTTTATCCCAGTCAGTCAAGGTTACAGAAATACACAAGTTTTTGTTCACTCAGGCACAGCTGAAAACTTTGAGTAAAAAATTATTTGAAGAGCTACAACTCTCTCCTTTGTCATTTCATATCAAACCAAGTTTACTGTTCCATCCACCTCCTCTTTGGCTTCTCTCACCTTCTCTTCCCAATACTTCCATTTCCATAACTCCTTTGGCCACATATTCATTGTCTCTCCTCATCACTAGTCCATACCATTTCAATCTACTTTCCTGTACGTTCTTATATATCTCTCCCACTTTTGTTATACAGTACCTCTAATTGCCTCATTTTTTATTCTCTCCTTTTTTGTAACTCCACACATCCATCTAAGCATTCTCATTTCTGCCACATCTAACTTCTTATCCTGTGTTCCCCTCAATGCCATTGTCTCAGCTCCATACATCTTTGCTTGTCTTACCACTGTCTTAAAAACTTTACCTTTAACCTTCAAATTAACTTCTTACATTTGTGTCATCCGCACTGCACTGACTGAGTTATCTCTGCATCTAATTTTCCATCTTGGGTGGTTACCACTCATCCTAGATGTTTGAATTTTTAATAGATGTCCCATGCAGGCTAACTTCTGAATCTAATCATCATTAAACCTTACATATTCTGTCTTCTACCAATTTATCTTCAGTCCACTAACTCCCAACGTGTCTCCTCCATTCTTCAAGCTTCCTCTCCACTTCCTCTTTTTTGAAGCTACACAACAACAACATCAACAAAAAGCTTGTGCCAGGGGGAATGGTCTTTTATCCCATTACTCAACACATCCATAACCAGATCAAAGAGGAAAGGACTTAAAGAAGATCCCTTGTACAGACCTACTTTAAGTGAGACCTTGTCTGTTACCACAACACAGCTTTTAACCTGATTCCTCACTCCTTTATACATATCCTGGACAATCCTCATACTTCTCTCTCTCATGTACCTCCAGGCCTCTTGATATGGCACATAAGACTCCAATAAACAACATATACAAACCTTTTTTTTCTTGATAATTCTCTCTGAGCTGTCTCAGTGCAAAGACTGCATCAGTTGTTCCTCTTCCTGTTCCTCACTTATGGTGGTCTCTTCCCTAAGCCTTCTGTCTATAAGCCTTTCCGAGATTTCACTGTGTGTGACAACAGCATTTTCTCTATAGTTTCCATAATCTTCAATATCTCCCTTCCCCTTATAAATGGGCAGAATCACACTCCACTCCTCTGGTATTCTCACCTGTTCATAGATCATCTTCCTTGCATTTCACAACACATCTACTCCCTGTTCTCCAAAACTCTTCCACACTTTTGCAGATACAGGTAAAATTCTGTTACAACGAATATCTTTACAACAAAATTTTCATTACAGCGAAGTATTTTTATGGGCCTGACAGTTTCCCCATATGGCGCGAGTCTATATACAGTAAATCTTGTTACTATGAAGTACATTCAGCAGATACTTTCATTACAACGAAGTCCCCAAAGACCTTGAAATGCCTGAAGGAATCATCCACTGAGCTGTTAGTTCTTGGCCGCACCCTCCTATAGAAATGGCAGACACGAAAAAACGATAACAGTTCATATTAAAAAAAAAAAAAAACTTTATATTTTTGCAGCTCTCGATTGCAGCAAAAAGAAAAAAGACGTCAGTGAATTCGGAATTTTCAATGCCTCCTTTACTTTCTCCCTTCTTATTCTTGGTAATAACCCTTCATTTGGGACTCCATAAACAAATATTACCCTTGGATTTCTTCATTCAACAGCTTTTCAAAGTACTTCTTCCATTTATTCTCGATCCTGTCATGCTCAATCAGGACCATAACTTGCTCATCTTTCATCTGCTTTATCTGACTAAAATGATTTTCAGCCTTGGTCCTATCTTTTGCTGTTCAAAAATCATTCTCTCTCCCTCTTTTGTCTTTATTTTTTGTACATCTCCTCCAAAGCCTGATGGGTGCCCTCTTTGCCTCCTTGTTTGTCTGCCTGTATATTTCTCTATCTTCCTCTTGTCTTCCATGTCCTCCATGTCTTCCTTGCCTCCTTCTTAGCCTTTATCACATTCTGCCCCTCAACTAACCTTCCTTATTATTCCATGTAATGAGCCTCTAATAATTCAGTTTTTTCTTAACTGGTTAAGGATAACCCCACAATTGATTGGACAACCAAACAAATGAACAGTCAGGTTATTATTGTTTGAACAACTGTTTAGATCCATTAAACAAAAAGCGTACATTGTGGCAATCTAAAAATACTCCCTTCTTGCCTTGAACTTCATAGTATCATGTTTGTGAACAAAAATTCACCCATTTGCAAACATGTGTTTCTATGCAGTTCATGTCTCATTTAGTCTCAATTTGATTCCATCATATCCTAGTAGTGTGCATAACCCTAAACCAATCGACAGTGTCTCCATGATTGTGTGAATCCTTACTGCCAGGAGTCTGATCAGATACTAGGCACTAATGTGCATCAGCATCACTACTGTTATCAAGTTAGCGATTCCGGTTATTTCATGGCATGTTTAAACATCAGCATGACATAAGGACATATGACTACTCAACAAACAGGATTAAGAGCAAACAGGGTGTGTAAGCTCCAGTATAAATGACCCTAAGGCTCTCTCTTACTGACATGTTCTACATTACCATCTAAACAAGCTATAAATGACTCTGCTGAACTGGACATTGTCTGTACACAACTCAGCCCCTGTCTACACTTAACCTTTAAGTAATTCAGTGTGAACAGCTGAAATTTATTTGGGTATATATAATATACATGTACACACACATTTAATGTAATGACCTTAGACTTTATCTGTTAGTCTTGGTTTTAGAAAGTTGAGCTCAACACAAAAACATGTTTACCCAATTTTTGTTGAGTGTGACCACAGAACAATAAAACTTATCAGGATGCTCGGTTTCCACAGTGTTTTAAAACTTGTGGTATTGCCAGCAAGTCCAACGCGGTCCGTGCCATTTGTAGTCTGTGCTGTTGCAAGTGGTGGCTCTGGCAAAATCTGTTCATTCTAGTTGTGTTCATTCTAGTTGTGTTCATCTGTTTGTCACTGTATTGGGTCAGCACTATTTATAAGGACAAGGAAAACTTAATATTGGGACTTTATTGATAATTATTTAGGATAAATTGTGCAACCATGTAAAATACAAAATGTACAATTAACAATAATACAGATGGGTCAGTTGAATTCAAGAAATGCATAAATAAAATCAATTTAATAAATACACTGATCAGGGAGTAAACTACATAAGCTGAATCATTAAAACTGTGGCATGTCCACTCATATATTATACACAATATATTTATAAATTAAAGAAAAACATAAAGTGGATAAACATGTTTGTATGTAATGCATAAAAATGAATAACATTGTACAATTCAATTGTGAAATTTTTAAACAAAAATATGCAAGTGACATCATCAAGCTGAAAAGAGATACACTAACAATTTCAAATATATAGAACTTAATCAAGGGTCATAGGCATTGACAGATAAAGGTGTCCTTTTATTATTTAAATCAATCATTTTATTAATTTTATAACACTCAGAAATAACAATTGTAAAAGGCAAAAGACAAATAAGAAGATAGGTCTGTTTATGGAGTTGGGGGTTGAAATTGAATCCCAGGTTCAAATGTTTCACAGATGCTGTCCTTGTGCTTTCATCTTTTGCAACACAAGTATCTTGAAACCTTGTCTCTCACTTTTAAAAACACACACACACAACACTCAAGTGTAAAAGCAAAATTTCTACACAAATTAGACAAAAAGACCTTTGTATTAATCTTTTGAAAGCACAACTATGGCCCTTGTAATATTTAGAATAAATACATCCAACATGACACATTCTGAAATTGGCTTTGATCAATTGTTAAAGTGTTCTACTAATTGTTACTTAATATTTCACTTTAAACATATAGTATATACTTACATTTACATTTAGTCAGTTTATATTCTTATCTAAATTCTCTACAATTAAAATGTATTCTGTTTAACAGAATAGTGCTGAAAATAAAAAGAAAGAACATGTTTGTTTCACATGACATACTACTCCGTGTATAGTAGGCCATCCATAAACATGTCCTCTGCCTCTGTTAGAGAAATCCTCTTAACTTTTTCCAGAGCTTTAATAAGAGGCTATCACAAACATACAAACAGAGAAGACATTGTTCTTACAGACAATTTATATACTCATTAAAGATTTAGTGTGGAAAAAATAACCTGTGTTATTAACACATCCAGAATGTTATTGACTCTGTATGTCCTTTCAAAAGTGCCTACAGCTCTTGAAAGCACTCCATCCAGGTAGTTGTAGAGGACATCTATTAGTTCTTCATCCTCTACATGGGACATTACCTGCTGAACTTTAGGATCTTCATAATTGTCATACCATTTTGATGAAACATTTCTACATACAACAGCCTGCTGGACATGTACAGTAAATACAGCAGTTTGGTACTTTAAAGTCATCATAGCTCTGGTACTAGATGGTGTAGATGCCACAGGGGTTGGACGGGCATCCCAACCAGAGAAGGGGATGGTTCCTTACCTGGACGGGAGGCTCCAAGCAGACAGATGGGCATCCTGACCAAGAGAAAGGAAGGAGTGAATGCATGGACAGCCCACCAGAAGATGTTGTTGGGGACTCCTCTTTTCCCTAGGATGCTAGATGGCAGCGGCCCTGGATATCGGTGCCCAGTATGGAACCAGTAGGGCACTCATATACTCATATACAAACCAAAGTGCAAACAAATACCTGCAATGCAAAATTATAAAAACACACTTAAAAATTAATTTGCAGATTTTTAAATCATTTTACACTCGAAGCAAACTTAACTCCATTTTGTAAAGAGAAAAAACAAATCTCTAGGGAGGCAAACCCGGGAAGCAGGTGGGAACACAAACAGAAACATGCAAAGACTTTGGTTGAGGTTAAATCTGATAGACAACCTCAGATTGCTAATAATTGGATCAATTAAAATTTGATTGATGTGTACTTGCAACAACATGATTCGTTGAAGTCCTGCATTAATGACAACATGATTCACTGATGTGGAATTTGATTGACATTTTTCCCTACAGATCTGCTCATTTTACTGCAGGCTGCAGCAATATCTACTTGACAATAACTACCTATATTTCCATTAGTTTCTTCCTTGCTCAGTTAAGTCAGTAGTTTTTACTAAATTAGATCTGACTAGTGCATGTAACCTAATCATAAATTCTGCAGGGAATGAGTGGCTATTATGAAGTTTTGTCGTATGGGCTTGCAAATACACTGACAATTTTTCTAAACTTTAACAATAGCTTTAGAGAACTTTTGGAAATTAATGTTTTAGTTTATATTGATGACATTTAGATTTCAAGAGGCGCTGTCACGATTATCAGCTAATCACTTGTCTGCTATACTTGAAAAATGCAAAATTCCATAAAGATATGTTATGTTCCTGGGTTTAAGAATTTCTTGAAAGGCTCCTAGTATGAACCAAACATAAGTTTCAGCAATTTTTAATTGAATAATTCCAGATAGTGTTAATCAAGTGCAGAGATTTTTTGGTTTTGTTAATTAGTATAGTTCATTAAAAATCCCTGCAGCATTGCAGTTTACCTTACCACTGCATTAACCAAAAAATCTCATAATAAATGTTGAATTTCAGAAACATAAGACCTACTCACTTAGTTAAAGGGTCTTTTCACAATTATTCCTATGCTCAGACAACAGAGTCCAGTTCTGTAGTAAGGGGAGTCCTGTCACAACATTTTACTGATACAGGAAAACTACATTCCTGTGCCTTTGTCTTAAAAAGGCTAAAAAAAGAGAACTATATTGTTTATACTCTGAAATCATTAACCATTATTCTAGCCATTGTTATGTTACAGTCAAGGTTTTTTCCTTTCCTTATATGGATTTATTCATTATTCTTTTGTTTTTCTGGCTAATTTTGGAGGCCTTACACCATTTTGCCATGTTTTTGACTCCATGTTTCAACAACCTTATCAGAATAAAGGCATTGCTATGAAGGGGTTCAATACCCATTTATGTGCTACAGACTGTATAAATTTAAACTATACTCTGTTAAGCAACTGAATGATTGTTAGACTATATGGTAATTTCTTTTCAGTAATTTTACCATATCTTATCACCCTGGTTTCAAGAACATGAAAAGCGATCACATTCTCAAGATAAAGTTTAAAATGACAGTTAGCCAGAACTTATAATTTCTACCAAAAAATACTTGCAGCAGTAGACGTTCAACATCTTTTGGATTTTCAAAGAGGTGGTTTCAACAATTTCACTATCTCAAATACCCGAGTTCCAGATGTTTTGTTATTGTTCATATATCTTTAGGACATAGGAGCACCTTAGGACAAAATCATGATTGTTTAATTTTTCAGCAACCAGGAATTCAAATGGCAAAAGAATTTATTTCCAGATAATTCTGGTGACAGCAGGTCATTTCCAGCCATTACCATGAGACAGCAAAAGTTTTCTTAAAGGGTTTGTCATTGTGCTACTGTGCAAATAGCGAGGTAAATCAATAATATGTAGGTATCTTGAATAAGGGGCACTGTCTCTGATGGTAATGTCTTCTTCCACCCACAGCTCAGAGAAACTGACTCTGCACTTTCTGGTCCGGCAATATAAAGTCAATGTGCTTCTGGACGGGGTTGTCTCATTTCAGGAAGAGCAGACTACCTGACGGAGCTCCAACCTGACCTTGTGACCACTTAACAGATCCTTGATTTTCCTTATAGCCTACTTTTATTTTGTATTTTATTGTGTCACTGTGCACCTGTTTTTTTGGCAAACTGTTTAGGCATTAAAAGAGATGACCCAGTTGGTGCCACAAACATTTATTTAGTGGGCATGTGTATTCCCTCAGTCAATGACAGAAGCAATCTGCCTTTTTCAGTTTGTTTAGATTTTTACCCTTTTAGATAGGTTACTTTAGGAATTTTTTTATTCACATTATGCTTTTTCTTATACAAATGTAATTTTTTCTAGAGGTTATTTGCTTCAGAAAATATCACTAAGTTCTTTTTACAATTACCTTTTCTCTTAAGCATCTTAGAGTTTCATTGACAGTTTGTTTTATGTTTACTGTATCTTTTTTTTCTAACAGGTATCACTATTTTGAGATTTCTTTGCTATGACACTACATTTCTGTCATAATGTCACAAGGGCGACACTCTAAAACCCAACACTGCGTTTCTTACAGCGTTCAAAATTGCAATCAGCTCTCTTAAGATTTTGATGTGTTAAATTTACAATGTTTTCATGTTTCAGAATTTTGCTAACAGTTTTTTGATGATTCTTGGTCAAGACAGTAGATTTTTTCAATACCAGCCCTTAATGCATTTAACATGATGCGTTTTTGTAATCCTTCAGGAAGTTTCATGTTGTGGTCCTCATACACGCTCTTACGGCTCAAAGTAGTAGCTGCATTTATGGCAGAAGAGTCTCCCCCTCCATTACTATTTTTAATAATTAATCTCATCTGTATCTAGCATAACAGGTTTTTGAATAACTGTAGAAATATATGGACCAAAGTATGGGAGAACCTGTTGAAAACAAAAACCTTTTTCAAGCATTTCATCTACAAAGTTAAGATCCAATAGAGACAAATCACAAAGGTGTGGTTGTAGATCAGATGTTTTTGCAAGAGATTTTAGTGCCACACCTTAGGTGGTGAGTTCAGTTAGGGTTACTTGAATAATATTAAGTTCTTATTTTACATTAATTTTATTTGTTAATACAATTACATCATTTTGTTACTATTTTGTTTGCTTAATTATTGTAGATGCTGCGATTTTACATTTGTTTTCATAAGCACAGTCCTTTTTAGAGACTTTTAGAGTATGGTTTAGAATGAATATATTAAAGGGCTACATGTTTTGATTATTATGTCACAATCACAAACAACTCTGAATAATTTGACAGAAAAATATAAACATTTTATTTTTAATGTTCTTCAATGCAGAAATTGTGCAGAATAGTTAGAAATAACTCTTATGATGCTAGCATCCTCCTCCATGCATGAACTATAGAAAAGATACAAGTGAAGAACACAAAATCATGAAAAAATTTATTCATATTTATAATAAATTATAATCAGTAGCTAATGTAATCAAGGCCCAAAGCCAGCACATTGTTTAAAAAATACCAATACATAAAGATAAACACAGGCCCAAAAGTCTGAATAGTAACTTAATCTTATACTATGCATACATGCTTTGATTGAAGTGTATTCACATTTCATTTAGAGGCCTCTGACAAGACTGCCTTTTGCTAGTCTGGGGTATCATTTGTGCTTTATGAGTCATGCATGCTTCTCTTATGCTGATATTTTTGTTTGTATAATGTTTAAAAATCATTATCACAGTTAAAGGTTAAGTGAAATACAACTGTTTATAACAATGAGAAGTGTTTCTCCTCTCATATAATCAATAGCATAGAAGGTAATAATATTGCAGAAGCTTGATCATGATGTGTCAATATGACATTTAAAATACGTTGTGAGAGCAACCATTATTCATCATATAAAGAAACAGAAAAACAAGTTGTTGAAGTTTTACATTAACAGCGATGACCAGAGGTTAATAAAAAAATAAGCTAAAAATTCCATGAAGAAATGAACATTGAAGGTGAATGTGGACATTAATAAGCTGCAGAAATTCAAAAAAGAGTTATGGTATAGAGTCTCAAAAATCTGTGGTGAAAAAGCTGCTGCTGATCAGGAAACAGTTGAAAATTGCATTACAATAGTATCCGAGATTATCTTTATAATGGCTGATGAGAGATTACCAACAGGTACCAAGGAGAGCTTGACTGTCCCTGGCTGTACCAGTGGTACAGACACATGCCAGTTAAAACTTGCAGTGACTAGAAAGAGACAACATCCAAGATGTCTGAATGCAAATGTATGCAATTTATTAGGCAAAAGAGAATACACTTGTAGCTGTAGAAGTCTTTGTGCCAGCAGTATGAGATCATTACAGACCAGCTGAATTAAAAAGAAAATTACAAAATTTTATGCTCCTGCACAACTGTTCTGTACACACCATTATTTAACATCTTGTACACAATAATGCTTTCAGATGTTACCTTCCTGCAAAGTAACATTTAATGTAAGATTGTGACTAAGTTATTGTACAATATACAGATGGAGCCACGTCAAATAGCCGCGGCCGTGTGAATGGTGTGCGAATGGCGTACGGCTGCCCTATGCACGCCGTGATCCCCCCCTCCCTCTACTGATAGAAGGCGTGTCAAGATTTCACAGTAAACACGCCCATTCATGCCCTATTTATTCATTTACCTGGTTCCACCACTAGATGGCGCTTTGTTCTCAAGAACACGTTAACACACGCCAGCAATTTAGCTGCGCTGAGTTGCAATCACGTGATTTTAACATTATATTTTATTATTATAATTATAACATTATATTATATTATTATATAGGAGCTTCCCTGTCTGCCTATCATATAGTGCCTTTCCTTCCTACCTACCTATCTATATATCTATCCCCTTAGCTGTTTTTTATATATCTATTATACAGTGCCTTCCCTGTTTATTTATATATCTAGTGCCTTCTCTGCCTGTCTGTCTGTCTGATTGCATATAGCGCTGAACTTACTGCTCTGTACTATTCTGTCCTCTGCATGTCCTGGAGTACAAAAGAAACAGCACCATACAGCAACATGTGCAAACTGGCAAGATCGGGGAAAAAACACGCGGTCACTGATTACAAACCGCAAGATGAATGAAAGAGACAATATATGTAAAAACATCATCGCACTAATGCAATATTATTTGAAAACGAATAGCGTCAGATCGGGTTTGAATATGCCCGATCTGGCGCTGTTCGCTTTCAAATAATATGCATGTACTATGCGTTGAAAGTGCTACACTGAATAAGCTGACTCCTTCTGTAACAGCGTGTATTCAAACCCGATCTGGCGCTAATATTGCATGTACTTAACTATTTTAGAATAAAAACATACATTTGATTTCAGTCAGTCTGTAAGAGCCAGTGTAAATGCATGATAATTGTAAAGGTTAGCTTTTTTTAAATTCAGTTCCATTCTCTCAGTCGCGTTCACGATAACTCAAATGTGATTTATTTGGAGACGCGCTATAGCTCGAATGTGATTTATTTGGAGACGCGCTATAACTCAAATGTGATTTATTTGGAGACGCGCTATAGCTCGAATGTGATTTATTTGGAGACGCGCTATACTCGAATGTTATTTAAACAGGGAAGAAAGTACAATGTCAGGTGCTCATTCAGTGTAATAGGAATCATAGCACAGAGATGTGTACACTGCAACAAGTACACATGTCGTGAATGTAGGAAGGGTGTGTGGAAATTGTTAATATTTGAATGTGATGATTTTATACAGCACGGATCGGAAATCAGCAATTCTTAGCATTGCACCACGCAAGCTGTCGTATCAACCGGCTACTGTAACTTGCTTTATTTTTTCTTCACTTATAGTCTAGAATAAAAGTGCACTTGTTTTTATTCTTGTACACCAACATATGTTCCTGTGTTTGAGCGACATGGGCATGCTCAAAAAAATAGACGTGTAATGCCACGAAAACTGCATGCAGGCACTTCAGTTCAAGCATTGGTACGAGAATGCAGTCACAAGTACACTGCAGAGCTACAGCGCTTCTTTATGTGAAAACAGCATTCTCAGATGGGGGGGGTAGGGAAGGATCCTGAACACGACTGAGAGAATGAAAAGTGAATAAAAAAAAAACTAACCTTTACAAGTATCATAAATTACACTGTTACACACTGAAATCAAATGCATGTTTTTATTCTAAAATAGTAAGACTAAGAGCAATTTACTTCTCAAAACAAAGTGGTGCAGGATCGAACTCACGGTCTTCTGACTCGACTAGATGGTGCTAAAATGTTTTTTTTCGTCCTGCTGGCGCGCAAATGTGTTTGTGTTAAAGCCAGCTCAGACAAACCTGACGAATGCGGGCGCGCACACACACACACACACACGGTGGCACTTTGGCGTTAGTGCTTCAACGTTAAGCGAAGCCCGTAAACTTGATCCTGAACAGCAGACTGACTTTAACAATAATAGTTGATTGTTTTTATATTTATGTTTTTGTATATACTGTATTTTTAAATGTTCAAATGAACGTTTCAGAGTATATAATTTGTTGTGTCATCTGTTTACAGTGTTGGCTGATTTTGTGATTGAGACCCATGGGTTACATTGAACTGGAGTGGGACAAACGGCAAAGCCAAATTGCCCAAGAATTTAAAGAGAAGGTGCGAGACTGTCATGCAGAGATTTCGGATCTGACAGCGCACCACTGGTTCCGAGTCGGCTATTCCATCCCCCACCGACTTAGAAGCGTGCACAAACTTCTCCCAGCTCATGCCTTGATTGATTATCTGGGAGTGAAGTGGAGTTTTAGAGTGGAAATAATAGATCATTATTTGGAATACACGCATTTCACGTGTGTTCCGTTTCTACAGTAATCCGTGTAAACACAACTTAACTGGGTCGGGAACACTTAATATAAAGCATTTAATGTGCTACATTAATTAATGACGGGGTTTAAAAAAATCTAGTAAATTAAACATTCATTTTAAGATTTAGTTTAGTTTGCGACATTCTACTGACAAAATAAACTATTAGAATAAAGTGGAAATGTCGACTTTAATCTCGACATAATTGGCGACAATAAAGTGGAAATGTCGAGAATAAAGTCAACATGTCGACTTTAATCTCGACATTTAGATTTTTTTTTTCTTCACTGTGTCCATATTTTTTTCACCGTGGCCCTAATACGCTTCCGTAATGTACACTGGCTCTTACAGACTGACTGAAATCAAATGTATGTTTTTATTCTAAAATAGTTAAGTACATGCAATATTATTTGAAAGCGAACAGCGTCAGATCGGGTTTGAATACACGCTGATTCTGTTACAGAAGGAGTCATCTTATTCAGTGAAGCAGTTTCAACGCACAGTACATGCAATATTATTTGAAAGAACAGCGTCAGATCGGGCATATTCAAACCCGATCTGGCGCTATTCGCTTTCAAATAATATTGCATTAGTGCGATGATGTTTTACATATATTGTCTCTTTCATTCATCTTGCGGTTTGTAATCAGTGACCGCGTGTTTTTTCCCCGATCTTGCCAGTTCGCACATGTTGCTGTATGGTGCTGTTTCTTTTATACTCCAGGACATGCAGGGGACAGAATAGTACAGAGCAGTGAGTTCAGCGCTATATGCAATCAGACAGACAGACAGACAGGCAGAGAAGGCACTAGATATATAAATAAACAGGGAAGGCACTGTATAATAGATATATAAAAAACAGCTAAGGGGATAGATATATAGATAGGTAGGAAGGAAAGGCACTATATGATAGGCAGACAGGGAAGCTCCTATATAATAATGCAATATTGTTTGAAAACGAATATGTAAATGCATGATAATTGTAAAGGTTAGCTTTTTTTTTTAAATTCAGTTCCATTCTCTCAGTCGCGTTCACGACCCACCCCCCCAAATCTGACAATGCTGTTTTCACATAAAAACGCGCTATAACTCAAATGTGATTTATTTGGAGCGCTATAGCTCGAATGTGATTTATTTGGAGACGCGCTATACTCGAATGTTATTTATATAGGGAAGAAAGTACAATGTCAGGTGCTCATTCAGTGTAATAGGAACCATAGCACAGAGAGATGTGTACACTGCAACAAGTACACATGTCGTGAATGTAGGAAGGGTGTGTGGGAATTGTTAATATTTGAATGTGATGATTTTATATAGCACGGATCGGAAATCAGCAGTTCTTAGCATTGCACCACGCAAGCTGTCGTATCAACCGGCTACTGTAACTTGCTTTATTTTTTCTTCACTTATAGTCTAGAATAAAAATATTTTACTAACTAGTTTTATTAATTCATTATTTAATAATAAATAGCATAATATTCATTGGTTGTGTATTGAGTGATTTAACAAATCTGTTTTATTAATCGGTATGTTGTTGTTTTTTTTACCACGTCATCTATTTATGAAACTATGTTGACAATACAAGAACTGCCTATACAGTATATTAAAGATACGGTATAGGGCTTCCTGGACACTGCAGTTAACTGAAGCATTCAATGCTCCATCTGGCGGGATTATACAGCATTGCAACCATCTTTTTAGAAAGCGCATGGGGACATTTATGGGGCAGGGCATCGTTAACTGCGTCATCGCGGGGGATCACATTCCGTGCACGGATCGTGCATGGTCCTGTCATGGACCTGTCATGCTCCAGGCGGCTGTTTGACGTGGCTCCCACTGTATAAAGATCAATTGTGAAGTCTTTTTAACTGTATGATTCAGTAAACAGAGGATTAAAACTTCAAGTCTTGCAGAAACAGTGTAGTGTTATGGATTCTATATATCCAATTAACAAATGCTTGGCACAGACTTTAGTCTGGAATGCTGTTCAATGAGGATGAACCTACAGATAAAGACTGTATACAGTATTTCCCTTCACTAAAAAGAAGAAAAAGGTGATGTTAGATCTTCATACTTTCACCAAATTTATATCATCCATAGTGTGCATTACAGGAAACATTCATTGAAAAAGTAATGAACACTGACAGTGATGCACCTGTTGCTGGAAAAAACTGTAAGTTGTAGCTGTGACTCATCACTTCAAAAATCTGATGACAATGATATACATACCTCACCATGGTTCCCATCTACAAGTAATGCAGATTTTTATTTTACAAATTAACTTTTTTCTCCTAACTCTTTATTTATCATTGTCAATAATCATAGGGTTCATTTGTACCATTCCTGACTGTGAAAAGTTATGCATTTCTAAATTTCTATTTGATTTCAAAATGATTTGGAAGCATGTATAAAATTGAATTCTCTGTGCATGTTAATTTATTGTCTGCTTCCATAGCAGATATTAATTACAGTGTTCATCAATATTTTCTATATTTGTATCTCACTCAGGTTATGCTCCTGTGACAGGAATGTGCCATCCCCTAAGAAGCTGCACCTTAAATCATGAAGATGGCTTTTCCTCAGCATTTGTAGTAGCTCATGAGACAGGTCATGTGTAAGTTTAAAATGTATTATATATCATAAAAACATTTTTGTAAGTTATTATTTGTTCAAAATAATATGGTGACACCAACAGAAAAGGCTATGAGCTACAAGAGGATAAATGTTCTGAAACCAGGAAAACAGTTATTGGAAAAATATTATTATTATTAAATAGAGAGCCGAGTTTGCACACTATTAAAATTTTTGCATTTGAGTCATTTTCAGTGGCAAGAACTTTTGTTGTAACCTTTTTTAATGTTTTCATAAAATGTTAGATCAGAAAGATTTAAAATAGGTGCAGAGTTATGAAGGGATACTTTTGCGACAAACAGAAAAGAACTCATGACAGAGCAGAGGTCAGTGCACTAAAGAACAAAAACATTGGTTATCACATTGATAAGACTAAATGAACTTGACAAGTAAATATTATAAATAAGTGGAAAAGTATGAATCTATTAAGTTAACAAGGCAGCTGGTGTTCAGTTTCATAATAAATTAAACAAAGCATACTCTTATTTCCCTGTCTAGAACAAATATTAATTAAGGTTGCCAACATTTAAGATAACGCTAAAGCTGTAAAGAATTTTAATATGACGAATTAACCTTGCCAACATAAATATTTAATTTAATGTGATGTATTAAATGTTTTATTTATTTCTAAATGAAATGTTTTCCTGGGCTTTAACTTAGTAAAGATATCAATCACATTAACAGTACTGTACTTAGTAAATATTGCATCCAATTCTTGCTGTCCTCTACTATTATGGAATTATTTGATCCTGGCTCTAACTCTAACCACATAGCCAGTCACAAGAATTACTGTTACACCTAAGCTATGTACAGTACTCTACAAAACCAGGAACTTACACAGAAATATTAATGAATACATTTTCTGTTTTACAGAAAAATGTTTTTCTGTTTTCCTTCTAATAATATTTCAATTAGTTCTTTTCTTGCAGGCAACACTCACTTTTCAACCACAAAAGAAAATTTCCACATCTGTCATATGATAAAGTATAAGCAACAGAGTAAAGAATAATATTATTTCAGAACGTATTAATTTTGTTGCTAATAGATTCTTATACATGCAGAAGTGTGTGTGTATGTATATATGTACATATATATGTAGTATATATCACTATATATATATACTGTAGTATATATATCACTATATATATACTGTATATATATATGTATATATATATATATATATAATGGTAAACAATAACAAATTGAAATAATAATTGAATTTAATTGAATAAAATTCAGGAAAATACTGGAAAAAAACACACATGTAAAGGTGGCAGCATGATAACAGTACAATATAAAGAGAATAATAGAATATTATAAACTAATTGAAATCAATGTTAACAAGTAAGTATACACCAAAACAAGTTTAGAGAAGTAGGAACTCAAAACATTTAAACACAGAAAAAATACTTAAACAAGTGAAACTAAATTACTAATGATAAAAGAGTGATATTAAGGGATTGAAAACAAGTATTAACATAAAGTTATAAACAGAGACCTTATATGCAGAGGACTATAAATGACAGGATAACTAAACAGGGTAATAGTTAATACAAATAAAGACAGATGTATATATCCTTTCCAAAGATCACATATTGTTCATCAGAAGTTTAAATGTCCGTGGATTTCGCAAACAGCATGAGCCACTAAATATTTCAAATTTAAAGGAGGGAGTAGATTTCAAGGGCCAATCCCTATTTTTCAGGGCCACTTGTGAAAAATCATTAAAAAGAACAGGGAAAAAGAAGAAAGTAAAAAGAATGTGTGTAATGTGGAGGCACAAAAAGGAGAAAGAAAAGTAGAAATGTACACCTGTTGTAAGTAGGATAAATCTTACAAAAAAGTACTACTAGACCGATGGCATTAGACATGTAGGGATCTTAAACTGAAACAAAACAAAAAACAATTAATCAATATCTACAGATGTTATAAGAAAATTAGTTTATAAATAAGATTTTGTGTCCGATAAAGAAAAGGAAAGAAAAAAGTAAAATAAATACAAAAGTAATAAGGGACACCTCTATGATCACATTAAAGTATTACATATATTCTTTTTACAAAAAAAATGTTTATTTCTTAAAATAGATTATGTTCTGATATAGTATCTATACAGTAATCCCTCCTCGATCTCAGGGGTTGCGTTCCAGACCCCCCCGCGATAGGTGAAAATCCGCGAAGTAGAAACCATATGTTTGTATGTTTATTTTTATATATTTTAGGCCCTTATAAACTCTCCCACCCTGTTAACATTATTAGAGCCCTCTAGACATGAAATAACACCCTTTAGCCAAACATTTAAACTGTGCTCCATGACAAGACAGAGATGACAGTTCTTTCTCACAATTAAAAGAATGCAAACATATCTTATCTTCAAAAGAGCGCCGTCAGGAGCAGAGAATGTCAGAAACAGCGCTCGCTAAGAAAAGCAAACAATCAAAAAATCAATACGTGCTTTTAAGTATACAGAATAAGCGATAAAGCGGCATTTGTAGAGGAACCTCCGTGTCCTCTGTGCAAACAGCCCCTCCGTCAGGCAGAGAGAGTGAGAAAGATAGAGAGAAGCAAACAAGCACCGCGCGGGAGGCATATCTTATATCATTGAGGAGTTTTAGTTAATATGTAATACATGCTCTGATTGGGTAGCTTCTAAGCCATCCGCCAATAGCGTCCCTTGTATGAAATCAACTGGGCAATCAAACTGAGGAAGCATGTAACCTAAATTAAAAGACCCATTGTCCAGAAAGCGAACCAGCGAAAAATCCATGATATATATTTAGATGTGCTTACATTTAAAATCCGCGATAGAGTGAAGCGAAAGTCGGCTTGATATAGCGAGGGATTACTGTATATATAATTCACTAAGGCAAGACAACCATGGAAAGCACTCCGGAAGGGGCGTGGATTCACTAAGCCGCCGACAAATGAGACACCTATGGCGCACGCAGGAAGGAGCCACGCCCACCAACTCCAAGACCATTGGATACGACGACAACTCACAGAGCCACGCCCACCAACTCGGATGCGACGACACTGTGATTCTGTGGGTGGTGGTGCATGGCAGTTCTTAGTTGGTGGATCGATTTCGCTGGTTATTTCCGAAAACGAACGAGACTCCCGCCTGTTAAATAGTTACACGACCCAACACCGGTCGGCGTCCAAATTCTTAGAGGGACAAGTGGCTTTCAGCCACGTGAGATTGAGCATTAACAGGTCTGTGATGCACTTGTATGTCCGGTACTGCACGCGCTACACTGAATGGATCAGCGTGTGTCTACCCGGCGTGGGTAAGCCATTGAACCCCATTCGTGATGGAGACCGTGGCTTCCAATTGTTCCCCACGACGAAATTCCCGAATGCGTGCGGGTCATACGCTCGCACTGATTATTTCCCTGCCCTTTGTAAAGCCCCCCATGGTCGGGTGACTTGGTGGATTATATATAAAAAAAAAGCAGCCGAAACCGCAAAGAACAATGAAAAATCAACATGGAAACCGACTGAGGCGGTGTTTGGAAAATTAACAGTCAACGTGACTCACAGGTGCGTGTGGACTGTACTCAGACGAAAGCGACTCAGGTAGGGAGTTAGGGGCGGGCACATAAGCGGGCAGTGCGTACTAAATGAGCGCCGTTCAACCCCGTCCTTTGCTTTGGAAGGAGAAAGCGCAAAGGCGCTCCTCCGGTTTTCAGTCACGGACAATTGTATGTTGGTTCGTAGCGTGCATTGTTGCAATGTTACTTTTCTTGGTGATTTATTAAATTACGGCTTATGTAAGTAAATTCTTTACATTTTGGGGCTTAAGCTGAATTTGAACTTTGGCTTATCAATACCTGTAGTCTTCTTATCACGAATGTGGTTCATTGCAAAATTTATAAAAAAAGAAATAATATTTAAAATGTATAAAATGTATAAAATATCATATGCCTGTTGTACTCAGCCCAAGTTTATTATTGTTTCACTCAAAGAACAAATATACTCCTCTTTCTTTTTTCTTAGTGCTGGTCACTGTGTAAGTTGTAGCACAAGTCTGTTTTTTATGTGTACAGTATATAGTTTTTTTCTTTTAACTTTTAGATAAGTAATGTGTGTAGTTAGCACTAGAATTACCAAAGATTACAAGAAAACTCGTAAATCCAGCCCACCTTAAATCCACTCACACGTCTCCATTCAGCGCCTTTTGTCTTGTAAATGTGTCGATAATCCCATGCAGCAAGCAGCCTGCTATACCAATCCCCCCCCAAACCGGCAGAAAAACTGCAAAAACCTCTCCCAAATGAAGCCTTGTTATTCGGAACACCTGCATTTGACGTGTGTTCCGTGTCCAAAAAGATCTGTGTAAGTGTAGGATAACAGAAATGTTGAACACATACCTAAAAGACAAACCTTTTCCATGTTTTAGTACTAACAACAAAATGTAGACATGAAGTGTATAATGTGTGAAGATAAAATAAGCACTTTTACAAAAGATACAAGTATAACAGAACAAATGCGTTTTTTTTCCAATACTATAACCGACGAGAAAGAAATCAGGTTAGTGTTGCTTGTTGTCCTGACTTCTCAGGTAGTGTACTGGTTAGAGCTGCTGACTCCAATTGAGAAGGTTCTGGGTTTGAGTCTTAAATGTCTCCCAAAAGAAACGTTTTGAGTAGTGAGTGGTTCTTATTGTTACTACTAGCAAAACACCCACGCTTCGCAGCAGAGAAGTAGTGTGTTAAAGAAGTTATGAAAAAGAAAAGGAAACATTTTAAAAATAACGTAACATGATTGTCAATGTAATTGTTTTGTCACTGTTATGAGTGTTGCCGTCATCAAGGATTTGATTATCGTTATTTCTTTCGATCAAGTTCGTATTTGGAGGACATGTTGTGTTCAAGTTACATTCCGTGTTTGTCAACCATTGTAAAGATGACAGGTTTCATTCATCGAAGTGTTCACTACCCAAATCGCTACTCGTGAATCTAAGATGTTTAACAGGCATTCCTGGTATTAACTTGTGGATTTGCCTGCGAATATTTAGCAGCAGCGTGTCTATGAACTTGTGGAATTGCCAGCGAGTATTTAGCGGCAGTGTCTCAATTAACTTGTGGATTTGCCTGCGAGTATTTAGCGACAGCGTTTCTATTAACTTGTGGATTTTTCTGCTTGGATTGCTGCTGTCATTATCGGTTTGAGTTTCATGGTTTGTTTCAATTACGTTAGTATTTGCAGGACTTGTTGTGTTGAAGTGACATTCGGCATCTGTGAAGTGTTGTAAGCATACAACTGGTTTCATCGATAACTTCACATCCAGCTTTTGAGAGTTGAAACATTCATAAACATCAAAGTGTCCACTACTCAAATCGTCACCTGTGAATCTAAGATGTTTAAGAGGCATTGGCGGTTCTCCAAAGGTGTAAAATATTTGGCCATTTCGGTACACTTGTAAGGGACAACCGAACAATTCAGCGGCAGCCATCAACTCACATACAGAAGCATAGATGAAGGGCATAAGCATTTCACTCTTATAGTGCTTCTGTGTAGTATAATTATCTCCTGTACCGTCATCAGTCCACACCTTGAACCTGTCCCAGTCATTCAATACATAAGACACAATGTTCCTCCGGATATCAAGAGAGAGCCTGATATTGCCGTGCAATATGTAACACAGAGAATGGAAAAGGCAGGCAGCATCTCCAGGCATGGAAACCACTCGGTAAGTGACAGTTCTTTGATCGATGGTGATCACCTCGATAGACATGTTACTTGGGGTATGGTTGGAACGGTAAAAGAAATTGGTCCCTCTACAATGTAAACTAAGTCTAAAATACCTACACAATAACTATAATTGTAATAAACAAGCAATAAAACAGTGGAGAAGTCGTGGATTAAATAAAAAGGCTGCAGTTATCAGCACAATAAAACGGCAGAGAAGCCGTGGATTAAATAAAAAGGCTGCAGTTATCAGCAAGGGGACATGAATACCGTGGCGAAGCAAGGAAGGGAATGAAGAGATCGGAGTGACGGACGGCCTTATATAGGCGGGCAGCCAATTACTTGGGAGGCGTGGGGATAGGGTTCGCAATATAGCCAGGCAGCCAACTACGTGGGAGGCGTGGGGATGGGGGACGCAACTCCGTCTCACACGGCAACCGAGCTGCAGGCTATATATATGTATAGACGTATATATGTACGTAAGTAGGATTCAGTTATGACCATTACGCATAGAATTTCGAAATGAAACCTGCTTAACTTTTGTAAGTAACCTGTAAGGAATGAGCCTGCCAAATTTCAGCCTTCTACCTACACGGGAAGTTGGAGAATTGGTGATGAGTGTGTCAGTGAGGGCTTTGCCTTTTATTAGTATAGACTAGCAAAATACCCGCGCTTCGCAGCGGAGAAGTAGTGTGTTAAAGAAGCAATGAAAAGAAAAGGAAACATTTTGAAAATAACGTAACCTGATTGTCAATGTAATTGTTTTGTCACTGTTGTGAGTGATGAGTGTTGTTGTCACATATATATATATATATATATATATATATATATATTACACACACACACATAAACATATATATATATATACATATCTATACATATACACATATATACATACATATATACACACACATATATACACACACATATATACACACAAATACATATATATATACATATATACACACACAGCTATTTCATTATCAGTGCAATACGCTGTTTGTTAAAACGGTTGACTCCGCTCTTACATGCAATAACAAATCAAATCATTCAGTTGTCTTTGCTCATATGTCATTTTAGAGCTGGGCGCCTGGCATCTTTTTTTGGCCACAAGTTCGTTTCTGTTTGGTGTGAGGTTCTGTGTTGTGGAGATTCTCAGGATGGATTGCAGGTGCTCATCAGTGAGGCGACTCCTGTGTGCTGTTTTGTTAGTCTTTATCACTGAGAAGAGCTTCTCACACAGATATGTGCTACCAAACATGCACAAGGTTCGAGCCGCATGTAGACGGACTTTTTTTGTTCTTCAAAGTCACCAAAGCGCCGTGCAAACTCAG
This sequence comes from Polypterus senegalus, assembly GCF_016835505.1. Taxonomy (NCBI): domain Eukaryota; kingdom Metazoa; phylum Chordata; class Cladistia; order Polypteriformes; family Polypteridae; genus Polypterus; species Polypterus senegalus. Next base: position 260,009,170 of record NC_053154.1, read on the forward strand.
TGCTAATAACTCTAGCTTCGCAATAACTTGCAGCATCATAAGGTAGACTTGATTAGCGCGGTAAGTGTTGGCAAGGCAGCTGAAGCGCTGCATTATGGGATCTGTAGTTTATTGTGTTACCAGCGCTTCATATACCGGGCTTTAATAACAATAATACAGTATATAAAATGATCTGCGGGCGGATATAATTACACGCCGGGCGGATGTGGCCCGCCCTTGAGTTTGACACATATGGACTAAATAGAACTTGAAAAGATATATTTTTTCAAATGTGATCGCGCAATTCAGATAGAGTTGACGCAAGACTACAGCCTGCATGCCTCAATGAGTCATCCTCCCTCGCTCTTACTTTTTACCGTTCATCTAATGAATACACTGAGTATGGCTTTACCAAAACAATCATTGATGGCGAATAAAGTATCCATTATTCGAGTATGTAGCGGGATATATATATATACATATATATATACCAGCGTCGCAGCGAGAAGTAGTGTGTTAAAAAGCTAGAAAAGAAAAGGGAACATTTTAAAAATAGCGTAACATGACTGTCAATATACAGTATTTGTTTTGTGAGTGTTACTGAGTGTTGCTGTCATCAAGGATTTGATTATCATTATTTCTTTCAATCAGGTTCGTATTTGTAGGATGTGTTGTGTTCAAGTTACATTCCGTGTTTGTCAATCGTTGTAAAGATGACAGGTTTCATTCATCGATTCGTTTCTTACTGCATCAATAAACAGCTCGTCTTCTTCTTTATCTGAGACCTGACACACTGCATGCACGGGTTTTTACACTGTCTTCCTTTAGCGGGACATTGACTTTTTCCACCGTGTGCTTTGTTTCCGCAGTAGCTGGATTTATGAATATGCTTATCAGGCGCTTCATATTTTTGCTGCCTTTTCAATTGTGTAATTGGTTTTGTTCAGCTCTTTGGAACTGTTGCTTTTATCTGTGCACTCGCGTCAGTTCACGTGAGCCACTCGGTGTACTTGCATCGAAGGTTCCCAGCTGTGCTGGTGCCATCTCGTGCTATGTCCATAGCTGTATTTAATGTTACCTTAGTCCTGGCACTTAAAACTTTCTCTCGCAGTTTCGCTGAGTTTGTGTCAAACACCACCCTGACCATCTCATCTTCCTCTCCATAAGCACAGTCCTTCACCCGTGAATATTTACCCGTGGCAGTTTGCTATTGGATTGCCGCTGACGGACGGCCTTATATGGGCAGGCACTAAATTACAAACGCCAGCGGCAGCCTGTCTATGAACTTAATTTAAAGTGTAGGTTTACATCGTGCTTTGTTTCCAAAGTAGCAGAACTCATGAATATGGTTGTATATGTCACTCGCTCGCTTCTTATTGTTTCGCTGCCTTCTCAATTATATAATGCATGTTTTCTTCAGCGCTTTTTTGAGGTCTTCCTGGTTTTCTATGTACTGCGTGATTACGTGGGAGGCGTGATGATGTCACGAAACTCCGCCCCACGGCGTTGAAGCTCATCTCCATTACAGTAAATGGAGAAAAACTGCTTCCAGTTATGACCATTACGCGTAGAATTTCGATATAAAACCTGCCCAACTTTTGTAAGGAAGCGTAAGGAATGAACCTGCCAAATTTCAGCCTTCCACCCACACGGGAAGTTGGAGAATTAGTGATGAGTCAGTGAGTGAGTGAGTCAGTGAGTGAGTGAGTGAGTGAGGGCTTTGCCTTTTATTAGTATAGATTATACAATGAAAGCATACATTTGATTTGAGTCTGTAACAGACGGTGTAAATGTATGGTACTTGTAAAGGTTAGCAGTTTTTTTTTGTTCAGTTTTATTCTCTTAGTCGCGTTCACGCTCGCCCTGATCTTTTTTCAAATAAAAACACACTATAACAGAGGTGAACTCAGATTGGAGAAAGAGAACAGAAGCTCACCCCACAAGAAACGTCCACTCAAATTTAAGAACAACGCAGCTGCACCAGGCATAAAGGCGAAAGATGGCACCATTTGGATACAGGACAAAGTCTGGTGTCATACTGCCAATCACCTGTCCTTCAAAGAAACAGCACAGCTTACAGAGCTCACCAACGTATCGTGTAAACTCATGTTTGTGATTATGTTTTGTGGTGGTCTTTACATAAGAAGCATTTATAAGTTACTTATATAAAAGCCAGATCGAATGTTACTTATCTTGATTTATTTACTTATCTTCCTACAGCGTAAAGTCACAAGTATACTGCAGAGCTTCCTCTTTTTGATCGTCAAGGGCATGCTCACAAATTACACATGTAATGCCATTAAAAATACCTGCTGACACTTTAACTGCATTAACCATTGCTCGCGTATTAGACTTTTTTTGGGCATATACCTCACGCTAGTGTTTAGATCTGGAAGGTGTAGCGTTGGCGAGCTCTGTAAGCCGTGCTGTTTCTTTCAAGGACAAGTGATTGGCAGGATGACGCTGGACTTCGTCCTGTATCCAAACGTTGTTTTTATATGTGAGTAGACGTTTCTTGCGGGGAGGACTTCTGTTCTCTTTCTCCGATCCGAGTTCACCTCTGTTATAGCGCATCTTTATCTGAAAACAGCAGTGTCAGATCAGGGAGACCGTGAATGCGACTGAGAGAATAAAACTGAATAAAAAAATGCTAACTTTGACAAGCACTATAAATTTACAGGGCTGTTACAGACGCAAATCAAATGTATGTTTTTATTGTATAATATTAACAATAATAGCAGCTCTCTACTCAAAACAGTAAACTTGAGAAACTGCCAGCATTGAACCCAGAACCTTTTGATTGGGAGTCAGCAGTTCTTAGCATTGCAATATACAAGCTGTCGCATCCGTAACCTGCTTTCTTTTTTCTTCAGTTATATTCTTGAATAAAAGCTCACTTGTTTTGTTATAATTGTACTTTTTGTGAAAGTGTTTATTTGATATTTGGACTTCAGGCTTCACACCTTATACACATGTCATAAAGACGGTCCTTCGGTGTGTGTGGGAACTGTTAACATTTGAAACTGATTGTATATAGCGCAGAACTGACCTCTCTGTACTATGCTGCCCTCCACATCTCCTGGAGTTCAAAAGAAATACCAACATGCAGCAACAAGATCAGAACAAAAAACCAAACGCAGTCACTAACTACCACAATTTAATATAATGTTGCATTAGTGCAACAACGTTTTCCGAAATGTATAATACAGGTCATAGAATGAATTATTCCAAATGTCATATATACCTAAGTCTCTCTTTTTTGTCAGTGCGACTTTGACATCATGGATCAGAAGGTGCATACTAATTCAGCCTGAGCAGGAGCACTCAAGAATAAAACTGAATAAAAAAATTGACATCCACACTCATTCTCAGTCACGCACAGCACTCACATCGACGTCCACAGTTTTCCCAGTCTCGTTCGCGCACAAGATCAGACACGGTTTTCCAATAAAGAGGGGATGTAACAAAACAAGTTTGAAAACGACGTCAGATCTGGGGGGCGTGTGGGAGCTTGAACATGAGTGAGAGAATAAAGCTGAAAAAAAAACGCTAACTTTACCTATAAATTTACAGGCGCGAATCAAATGTATGCTTTTATTGTATGATATTAACAATAAGAGCAGCTCACTACTGAAAATGGTAAATTTGGTAAGCAGCTGATATCGAAATCAGGCAGCAGTTTTTAGCATTGCACCATGCAGGCTGTTGTATCAACAGCCTAGCCTAACCTGCTTTCTTTTTTCTTCAGTTAAATTCTTGAATAAAAGTGCACTTGTTTTGTTATACTTGTACCTTTTGTGAAAGTGTTTATTTCGTATTTGATTTTCAGGCTTCACACCTTATACATTTCATGTCTACATCCATTATCCGACCCACTATATCCTAACTAAAGGGTCATGGGGGTCTGCTGGAGCTAATCCCTGCCAACACAGGGCACAAGGCAGGAAACAAACCCTGGGCAGGGCGCCAGCCCACCACAGGGCACACACACACTAGGGACAATTTAAGATCGCCAATCCACCTAACCTGCATGTCTTTGGACTGTGGGAGGAGACCCACGCAGACACAGGGAGAACATGCAAACTCCATGCAGGGAGGACCTAGGAAGCGAACCCAGGTCTCCTAACTGCGAGTCAGCAGCGCTACCCACTGCACCACCATGCCACCTTCATGTCTACATTTTTTCAAGTATTACTAAAACATGTAAAACGTTTCTGTGTTAACTACGTTTTACATAGATTGTTGTTGACACGGAACACACATGAAATGTATGTATTCCAAATGATGATGTACTATTTTACCCTATAAAGCTCCAGCACTTCACTCGAAGATAAACACTGAGCACTGAGAAACTTCTTTGCGAAATGAACTGCAGCGGTGGGCGGGGGGATGGGATACCAGGCTGCTTGCTGCTTCTCGACACATTTACAGGACAAAAGACACTAACGGAGAGGTGAGAATGGATTTAAGGTGGGCCGGATTTACGAACTTTATTTCTAGTGTTAAAGCTTATTATGTATTGCAAGTTTTTCTAGGTAGAAATGTGCAGTGTGTGATATGATAGCCTGTAAAATTTGTAAGCACACTTTTTTCTCCAGCTTTTGGCTAAAGTGACAAAATTTGTGTTTATGCAAATATCTGTTTATTCAAATGTAGATGAAGAAAGAAAATCTTGTACTTTTTCCTTTAATAGACTATCTTCTATACAATTTTAACAGGTTAGGAATGGAACATGATGGACAAGGAAATCGCTGTGCTGATGAGACCAGTATGGGCAGTATAATGGCACCCCTGGTTCAGGCTGCATTCCATCGTTATCACTGGTCAAGATGCAGCAAACAGGAATTAAATAGATACATACAGTAAGTAACTTTGGTAGTAATCTGTGTAATATAGTGACCCCTATATCCCACCGTAAGTTGTAAGATCAAAGGATGTCATAGTATATGAATTATGAAAAGTAAGCAAATTGGAAAGTATTGGTATTGAGGAAATAAAAGTTTAAAATAAATCTTACACCCTATTGATCCTTCTGTTTAAAAGTGCCCCATCTTCCCTGCTCTCTAATATGTATTTTATGATATGGACCTCAAAGGTTATATATGAGCTTCCTTCTGTTTAAAATATACAGTATAGCCATCCTGATAGCTCTCCCTGAGTACTCTTTGTTGCCAACTAGCACCTTGGTAGAGCATGGGTAAAATTTTCTACCTGTAATTTGGTTTATTCAATAGGGCATGGGGGAAAAAATCAGATATTTTTACACCATTTACTGAGCAGAACAACATTGGTAATTTAACTCCTGTTGCCTAGGCCATGACTGTTTGCATCCATGTTATCTGATACTTAATTGTACTAGAGCAGTATTTTAGAAGGACACACTGATCTGTATTGAGAGTTATTCCCCTATAATGTCACCACATAGTCTTAAAATAGCAGCAAAGATAAAATTATGCTTGAATTTATTGTATCACAATAGTGGTACATAATGCAAGATTAGAATATTTTGTGAATTTATTGGCATCATCTTTATTTAATTACTTGTTTTAGTATTGAGAAGTCCTTTATTACTGAAGAGAGTTCTTTTAGATATAAGATCAAAGACTAATCTCTGTTATCTAGTAATTGCTAATTTCTTAATGATGGCATAGAGGGTAGATTTTATTTTCAAGTTAACATCAACCCAGCCACAGGGGATGCACAAACCAGTGTGATTCTTCGTGCTGGTCCCAAGCCTGGATAAATGGGGAGGGTTACGTCAGGAAGGGCATCCGGTGTAAAATGTTGCCAAATCAATATGCAGACAACAATACAAATTTCCATACTGGATCAGTCGATCCCCGGGTTAACAACGACCACCACCAGTACTGTTAGCCAACAGGGTGCTGGCAGAAATTGGGCTACTGTTGGCCGAAGGAGAAGAAGATGGGGGAGACCTGTCCGGAGGCAGGAGGAGAGGAGGAAGGTAAAGAGAGTGGAACTGAGGGTAGCAACTTTGAATGTTGGCAGTATGACTGGTAAGGGGAGAGAGTTAGCAGATATGAGGGAGAGAAGGAAGGTTGATATATTGTGCATGCAAGAGACTAAATGGAAGGGGAGTAAGGCCAGGTGGATTCAAATTGTTCTATCATGGTGTGAATCAGAGTAGAAATGGAGTAGGGTTATTCTGAAGGAACAGTATGTCAAGAGTGTTTTGGAGGTGAAAAGAGTGTCAGACAAATGATGATTATGAAGCTGGAAATTGGAGGTGTGATTATGAATGTTGTTAGTGCATATGCACCGCAAGTTGGGTGTTCAATGGATGAGAAAGAAGATTTTTAGAGTGAGTTGAATGAAGTGATGAACAGTGTACCCAAGGGAGAGAAAGTGGTGATTGGAGTGGATTTCAGTGGACATGTTGGTGAAGGGAACAGAAGAGACAAGGAGGTGATGGGTAGGTATGGTGTCGAGGAGAGGAATGAAGAAGGTCAGAAGATAGTGGATTTTGCCAAAAGGATGGACATGGCTGTGGTGAATATGTATTTTAAGAAGAGGGAGGAACATAGGGTTACATACAAGAGTGGAGGAAGATGCACACAGGTGGATTTCATCCTATGCAGAAGAGTCAATCTGAAGGAGATTGAAAGACTGCAAAGTGGTGACAGGGAAAGTGTAGTTAAGCAGCATAGGATGGTGGTCTGTAGGATGACATTGGAGATCATGAAGAGGAAGAGAGTGAGGGCAGAGCCAAGGATCAAATGATGGAAGTTAAAAAAGTAAGACTGCAAGGTTCAGTTTAGGGTGAAGGTGAGACAGGCACTGGGTGGTAGTGAAGAATTACCAGACAGTTGGGAAACATCAGCAGATGTAGTAAGTGTGACAGTAAGAAGAGTGCTTGACGTGACATCTGGACAGAGGAAGGAGGAAAAGGAAACCTGGTGGTGGAATGTGGAAGTACAGGAGGGTATACAGAGGAAGGGGATGGCAAAGAAGAAGTGGGATAGTCAGAGAGATGCAGAAAGTAGACCAGAGTACAAGGAGATAAAGCACAAGGTGAAGAGAGAGGTGGCGAAGGCTAAAGAAAAGGCGTATGATGAGTTGTATGAGAGGTTGGGCATTAAGGAGGGAGAAATGGACCTGTACCGATTGGCTAGACAGAGGGACCAAGCTGGGAAAGATGTGCAGCAGGTTAGGGTAATAAAGGATAAAGATGGAAATGTACTCACAAACAAGGAGAGTGTGTTCAGCAGATGGAAAGAGTGCTTTAAGAGGCTGATGAATGAAGAGAATGAGAGAGAAGAGGTTGGATGATGTGGAGATTGTGAATCAGGAAATGCAACGGATTAGCAAGGGGGAAGTAAGGACAACTATGAAGAGGATGAATGTCCTCATACCTGTGGAAGCATGGAGGAGAGATGGCAGTGGAAAGTGATAGGATGTCTGAGGCTTGGAAAAGAAGTGTACTGGTGCTGATATTTAAGAATAAAGGAGATGTGCAGGACTGTAGTAACTACAGGGGGATAAAATCGATGAGTATCAGCATGAAGTTATGGGAAATAGTAGTGGAAACTAGGTTAAGAAGTGAGGTGATGATTAGTGAGCAGCAGTATGGTTTCATGCCCAGGAAGAGCACTGCAGATGTGATGTTTGCTCTGAGGGTGTTAATGGAGAAGTATAGAGAAGGCCAGAAGGAGTTGCATTGTGTCTTTGTGGACCTGGAGAAAGCATATGACAGGGTGCCTCAAGAGGAGTTGTGGTATTGTATGAGGAAGTCAGGAATGGCAGAGAGGTATGTAAGACTTGTGCAGGATATGTACGAGGGAAGTGTGACCGCGGTGAGGTCTGTGGTAGGAGTGACGAATGCATTCAAGGTGGAGGTGGGATTATATCAGGGGTTGGCTCTGAGCCCCTTCTTATTTGCAATGGTGATGGACAGAAAGACAGACAAGATTAGACAGGAGTCCCCCTGAACTATGATGTTTGCTGATGACATTGTGATCTGTAATGAGAGTAGGGAGCAGGTTGAGGAGACCCTGGAGAGGTTGAGATATGCTCTAGAGAGGAGAGGAATGAAGGTCAGTAGGAACAAGACATAATACATGTGTGTAAACAAGAGGAAGATCAGTGCAATGGTGAGGATGCAAAGAGTAGAGTTGGCGAAGGTGAATGAGTTTAAATACTTGGGATCAACAGTACAGAGTAATGAGGATTGTGGAAGAGAGGTGAAAAAGAGAGTGCAGGCAGGGTGGAATGTGTGGAGAAGAGTGTCAGGAGTGATTTGTGACAAACGGATATCAGCAAGAGTGAAAGGGAAGGTCTACAAGACAGTAGTGAGACCAGCTATTTTATATGGGTTGGAGACTGTGGCACTGACTAGAAAGCAGGAGAAAGAGCTGGAGGTAGCAGATGCTAAGATTTGTTTTGGGTGTGACAAGGATGGATAGGATTAGAAATGAGTACATTAGAGGATCAGCTCAAGTTGGACAGTTGGGAGACAAAGTCAGAGAGGTGAGGTTGCGCTGGTTTGGACATGTGCAGAGGAGAGATGCTGAGTATATTGGGAGAAGGATACTAAGGATAGAGCTGCCAGGCAAGAGAAAAAGAGGAAGGCCTAAGAGAAGGTTTATAGACGTGGTGAGAGAGGACATGCAGGTGATGGATGTAACAGAACAAGATGCAGAGGACAGAAAAATATGGAATAAGATGATCCGCTGTGGCAACCCCTAACGGGAGCAGTCGAAATAAGAACAAATAACATCTAGTAAATATTAGTTTATTTTTCATCCTATTTGCAGATGAAGGAAGACCGGGATTTCCATTCTGCTATTGCTGTAGAACATTCCACTTTGCTATTGTTTCCATGGAAGTGTGTGGAATGGAACTGTTTTTAATTACCAGCTTGTGTGGCTGAGTGACATAAACAGGTTAAATTCTACTTTGCCTTTAGTTTTGTTTTAATAAGCCCAAATGGTTAAGAAGTACTCCTACAGACAGTGTCTGTTTTAATTTCCCCTTGGGATTAATAAAGTATCTATCTATCTATCTATATATCTGTCTATTTTTTAAGACAAAGTTAAGAATACATATGATAAGCACCATATCCTACTGTATGGATCTATTGAACTTAGTATAATTTTGAGACGTACAGTATGTATCTTTCCTTTATTTAGCACCATTTATTGGAAGCACTATCACAAATAGTTTTACTTAAACTTAGAAGAAATTCTAACACATGAGAAAAGCTTTCACACAAGCAAACTGCAAGAATTGTGACCCTGCCCCCACTTCTCAGATTACACAGATGCAGTACTACTGAACAAATATTTAGAGAGTATTAATTCTAAATACAAAAATAGAAACACAGAAGAATAACAAGAAGAAATCAACTGGTAAAAAATATCTAACTTATTTGTGCCTGATTCCACATTTTTGGTGAAAATTCTTCTATCTCCATTAAAAGTATTGGGACTCATTCAATATGTGTTCTGAGAAATAAATTTGAGCATGCTCCACTCAAACTACTTCACTTTCAAGCCATTTTCAATCCATTTAAATTAACTTGCCCACTGCTTTCTGTTGGAGAAGGGTGGTGGCTAACTTTGGAGACATAGTTGAAAAATCCATGGTCAGGAATTAATTTTAGATTACCATAGCTACCTTGCTCCACATTGTCTTTGTGAGACAAAGTGAAGAAGATTAGAACATTTTACTCCTTCTAACTACCATACTGTAATTAATCCAAGGTTATTCCTGGGCTGTCTGTTCTTGTAAGTGACTACTGTGGTGTCTGTAAAAAAATAGCTAAAATGTTTATATATGTATGATAATGGCCTTTACAGCCACAACTATGTGCAACCACAGATAAGTCCTTTCTGGTTCCCAGGCGGATATTATTGTTCCTACATTCCTATTAATTCCATGCTATACAGCTTTGCATATAGAGTTCTGCTTAACAGCAGCCAGGAAATCTTAATGACACTTCCAGACTTGGACAAGCGACTGGCAGCCTCCTTCTGTTGATTCTGTTGTTCTCTCTATTGATTTTTTCTGTTACTGTCCAGAAAAAAAAATTCAAAACCACAAAGTATGGTCAGTAGGATCTTATCCTGATATCACTAGGTACTTGTCAAAAACCAACTCTGGACATGCAACCATTGCATTACACATACCTACACTCATTTATATAGAACAAATTTAGAGTAAATTATTAACTTTACATCTTTTTGATGAGGAAACTAAAAAGTAAGAAACAAAAAAACATGCCTTGTCTACATACAATCCAGTTCATGTTATTTTCAAATATTTCATCATTTTTTTTGGGTTGTGTGTATTTTTGTGTGATATATAAAAAAACAACTATGGCACTTTCATTTTGTAGAGATCCAAAGTATTTATCAGTTTAAAGGAGGTTTACTAACTTTACTTACAGAATTATTTCTTTTAGCTCATATGACTGCTTACTGGATGACCCTTTTGAGCATAAGTGGCCCAAATTGCCAGACCTTCCAGGAATCAACTACTCAATGGATGAACAATGTAGATTTGATTTTGGTGTGGGATACAAAATGTGCACTGCTGTAAGTATTTTTTATTTTATTTTCACATTGTTGTATAAAATGAAGTTACATCCCTAAAAGCCAGTAATCAGAAGCTTTTTCTTTGTAATTATAAAATTTGCACTTCAGTTTGTCAGCATCTTTTATGCTATGACCTTATGTAGTAATTACTAGCCTTTTGCAGAATTGTTTTCTAACATTCAGTCTGAGGTATGATAGAAATAACCTCATAATTTTGGATAAAGACTGAAACAAGACTGCATGCATTTATCTTAACTCAGGTTTCTAAAATGTATCCATGTCAAGATCGTAATTTTCAATTATACTATAAAGTATCATTCTAACTTGGACATCTGTTTTTGAGATTGGCCCACACTAAGACTGGGGGAAAAAATCTTTTGCTTACTTTTCAGTCAGTAGCTGTAGTAGTAGTAGTAGGTGTAGTAGTAGCAGTAATAGTAGTAATATTGTCACATATATAGAGTATAGTGAAATTCATACTTAAATGCTTGACCAACAAGCAACACATTGCCACTCTCTGGTGCCATGGCAAACAAAATGTATAAAAATACATAACTTCATGGTATTTAATAGAAAACACAAATCAACTTACCACTGGTACAATGACACTTCCGAAATGTTTGCCTTTTTTGTAAAAAATGTAAACACTCTTCCCCATAATGTACTCAAACTATACATTCAAGTAGCCCTACCAATCTACCAAAAAAAAAATAGACATATGTAAAGGGCAGTCCATGCAAAATACTGTATATGTATACATATTGGCAAATTACAGATATTTTACAAGAATGTCAAAGTGTAACCACAGTACCGTCTAATCATCTTACAGTAGAATTTGCAGTAATACCTGACAGTGTAATATTGTGTAATGAAAAAACCCGTTGTGATTTGGTATTTGATAGTGCTAACCAATAATACAACCAATATACAGTAACACAATGAAAAATGATATATCACATTAAAATTTTGAGTGTACTAAATTTTCCATTTAAACATTATCAATTATTCAGCAATAATATATTATTTAAGTTCTTGAGTAAACACAGTGAATTATCTGATTTTATAGTTGATGTTTTGGGCATGGTACTGTACTAAATTTCAATTTTATATAAAACATTGTATTAGTTATATATTCAATTGACTGTTATCATATTTATTGTAATAAACTAATAAATAAAATCATATCCAAAATTATTGAGTCCATGTCCAACCCTAAACCAGAGCTCCATTCAATATTTGCAAATAAATATAGTACAAAATATAATGATAAACATAAACAGAGAAACATCATGCAGTACATACAAAACTATATATGTGAGTTTTGACTATATGTATAGTTTAAAATTTTTATTTCAGCTGTCAGCTGGTTAGATGCATTCTAATGAGGATCATTTTGTTTGCCAGATGATAAACAATTTCATTTGGATAGAAGACGGCTGCAATAAGGATGATCATATGTGATGACATAAACTCCAAGTTGGACATAATGTCACTACATTGACTGAAAAGAAAAAGAAAATAGAAAAGACCTAGTAATGCCTGAATAAAAAAGAATACCACTAAAAACTTTATAAGAGAACAGTAGGAAAAGACTTAAGCAGTAACACTTAACAAGTGTTAAGCTAAAATAACAAGTTCCCAACCTTTACTTAAAATCTTTTCAATGTTACGGTGCCTTATAGATAAAGGCTGTTCCTCTTGCATTAGTTTTATTTATGCTCAAATTTTAAATAGGGCCTTTATTTTGATATGGGCACTAATCATTTTATCAGGTGGAAGAAGCTAAACCATTTATGACATTGTTTGTGAAAAGTCAGATTTTTAAAATTGGTCTAAAGTCAACTGAAAGCTAGTGAAGTGATTTACAAGTTGGTGTTATTTGATCATATATCTTAGTTTTAGGTATGATCTTTTCTGTTTTGCTTTTAAATAAATGCAATGTTATAGGTGATAGATTTGAATAGCCTAACCATAAAGCACTACAGTAGTCAATTCTGCTTGAGATAAATGAGCGAACAAGATTTCAAGATCTTAAAGCTTAAGAAACGACATTTTGCAATGTTTCCAGGTTTAGCATAGAGCATAGAAATGTGACAAAGGATAAATCAGTCTCAGAGAGAGAGATTAGAGAGAGAGGTTAGGAGCATGTGCTGATCACAGAGCATTGTCGCACCCACCACACGGCAAACCAGCTGGATTGGGACCCTTAGCACCAAACTGGAAAAGTATAAGGCTGGAGTGTCAAATTCGCTCAACAACCCCCAAGTTTTCCATGCAAATTGGAGGACTTCCTTTCTAGGCTTGGATGCAGGTTAACATCATACCCAGGAAAAAGCAATTGCAGGTTTTGAGTAGAGTCACTTCTTTAACATTTTGTTTTATTGATTTTATTGTAATCACACAATATTCCATGCAAATAGATCAATTTTTACAAAAATAGGATTGGAAACAAATCCCCCCTCACCCCTGAGAAAGAGAGCATGGCCACCAGAAAAAAGCTTAAAACTAGTAAATATAAGTAAATAGATGAATTAATAAGTGAATAAAGATAAATGGAGAAGATAAAGAAATGGGGAGAGAATCTGCTTCCTCAGTGCTTTTTTAAAGCTTATTCTAAAATGTTATTGATTAGATCCTGCCAGGTTTTGAAAAACTTCTGCAGAGATCCTCTAAGTAAGAATTTGATTTTTTTCCAATTTCAAGTAGTATAAAACATCAGCTACCCAATGACTTAAAAGAGGAGAGTTTGGATTTTTCCAATTGAGCAAGATAATGTCTACGTGCCAGCAATGTAGTAAAGGCAATCACAGTGTGTTTGTCCTTCTCCACTTTCCGCCCATCTGGAAGTACACCAAACACAGCTGTTAATGGATTAAGAGGGATTGTGACAGCAAGGCTGTCTGAAAGACATTTAAAAATTTTGGTCCAGATTGATGTTAATCTAGTGCAGGCCCAAAACATGTGACCCAGTGAGGCTGGAACTTGATTGCAGCGTTCGCAGGTTGGATCTTGCCCTGGAAACATTTTAGACAATTTTAAATGAGACAGATGTGCTTTGCACATATGGAGCTTGAGTGAATTCTCTGCATTGCTACCTTCCACTCCTTTTCTGAGATGTTGAGTGAGAGATCCTTTTCTCACTGTATTCTTGGATCTTTGAAAGGGCGGGACTGTAAAATGGTTTTATATATTGCAGAAATGCTGTCTGAGTCTTCAAAACTGAGCAATATTTTTTCCAGCATAGAGAGAGGTGGGAGGTGAGGAAATTTGGGCAGGTTCAGGTTCAAATTTTTAATTTGAAGGTAGTGAAAGAAATATGTTGCTGGAAAGTTAAATTTGGAATGTAATTGTTTGTAGGATGCAAAGACGTTCTCTGTGTACAGATCTCCAAGTGATTTAATCCCAAATGTTTTCTAGATATTAAAAACTGCATATGTTTGCAAGGGTAGAAAAAGGTGGTTCTCATGCAGAGGTACCACAGATAAAAGCTTCTCTATCTTAAAATGCTTCCTACATTGGTCCCATATTCTGAGTGAGTGAAGCACAATTGGTTTGTTAGTATATTGGCGATGACTTATATACATTTATTGGGGCACAAAGCAAGAAATATAAAGAAGTACTGCAGGAAGTTATTTCTATTGCGAACCAAGCCTGTGTATGTTCAGCTATTTGTGTCCATGTCCAGGTTTTTATAGTTTGTATGTTTGCTGCCCAGTAATAAAATTGAAAGTTAGGTAAAGCCATGCCACCTTCTGCCTTAGGTCTTTGTAGGGTCGCTCTTTGGATATGTGGGTGTTTTGAATTCCAAATAAATGAGGTTATGGTTGAATCTAATTTATTAAAAAAGATTTATTGATGTACTGTATATTGGAATGTTTTGAAATAAAAAGACAAGCTTATGAAGGAGTAGAGTCACTTCTGACGCTTACAGGATCTGAACCGGGGTCTCAAAGGTAATATCTAAATTCTCTGTCCATCAGCCCATCATAGGACTACACTAAGCCAATTTAAAGTGGACAGTTTAATCTAACCTCTATGTCTTTGCAATATAACAGGGAACTGAAGTACCCAGAGAAAACTCATGTAGACCCTGGGAGAATGGGAAAATACAAAGAAAGTATGTGGATCTGAATTTTAACCCAGAACTGGAGTAGAGGAGTAGCAAAACTGTCTGTTTGCACCACCATACCACTCTTCCACACTCTTAATTTTATAAATTTATAATGTGTTTAATGTGTTGATCACTAGGCCACACAATTATGTCTGCAGTTTCAGTGGAATGAAGTATTTACAGTAGCTGTCATACCACCTTATTTCCACATGCTTCTACAATTCTATAAACAATGTTCTAACAAATTCTGTTATTACACCTGTATTTCTGAACAGAAAAGTGTCCCAACAAGACAGAGTAGGCCAGGCCAAAACATTATTATGGTTATTCTAAGAAGTAAACATAATTTATATATAATGAATTCATATAATGAATTTACTAAATCATTAATACTCACCCAAAATCAAATAACAGAAAACAGCATGATACATTCATATAAAATTTAGTGTATGTAACAAATGTTTAAAACAGCAGACTTGTTTTCTTTTTAACCACAATCTGTAACAAGAACTAATTATATTAAAAATGAAGAAACGAAAATTTTTTGACATCATTTAAAAGGAATTACAGTGCCTTCAAGCAGGTTTAATAATGACTGGAATAAAATTTCTCACTGTAGAAAGGAATTACACCATATACTGTGTAACAGTGTACCTCATCTTTCTTTGAATGATACAGACTTGTAATGTTTCAGATAAAATACAAGTATTTGAGCAACTGATTAGTTCATACATTTACTGCGCTAAAAAGAATGCAGTAGCAAATCAGAAAAAGCTAACTCAAAATAATTGTCTTTGTTACAAGACTCATATGGATTATGTACTAAGGTAATCAAAGAATATACAGTACAGTGAAAACAGCTGCCATATAAACAAAATAGAGTAAATCCTAACAAAAAAATATGGTAACCTTCCTTTTAGATGTGGGAAAGGGATAACATAATGTAAATGAAATATCACATAAATCTTTAGTTCTTTTACAGCATAAACTAACAGTGGAAGATAACACCAATGCAAATTATATCTAGTAAACTAATTTTGAAAAACAAACTGAAAAAATTTGGACATGAGCGTCAGTAGGGTTTGTGCCCTAGGAACCAAGTTACCTGAACAATTCTATAACATTTCAGTAAATATTTTTACTGATCTTTCTGATCATAAAACAGGTCATTATGATAGCAATTGATGAGGAGAATTCATAATTAATTGAAGAATTACAGGTATTTGAGGATTCCTCTAATGCAGAGTACCTCTTTCTCTTGCACGACTTGGCTCAAAAACTAATCAGCATATCGTCATCTCATAACAGGCTTCAGTTTACAGTTTGGTATTTTTCTATCCAGCCATTTTAGGTCTAGACCATCCTCAAAAAACTGTGATACACAGACACATACACAATCAGACAAACACGTCATTCAGATATTGATTTTTTCGGTATCATGGGACCCTAAAACGAGATCCTTTGAAAACTGGAGATTGAAATTTTTGAAGAATCTAAAGGTTTTGCTACTCGCAACCCATAATAGGTTATTATGGGCTAGAGCACAAAGCAAAAATGTTTTTGACAAAATATGAAACAATCAATCTAGATACCACTCACACAGTTTGAATTTATAGACAGGAAATGATAGAGTTCAATTACAGGGTGTATCGAGTCAGGTGAAGCCTTGTAGAAAACAGGATATGTTATTATTTTAATTGATCAAACTTCCTAAACAAGTTAGAGTTCAAAATGAACCACTAAAACAAATACTCTGTAAAACAGTATGTCATTTTACCATCTTTTCGTTAGGTATGGGTTTATATTTAAAACATTGTAAATTAATGATCTTTAACTCAATGGCCATGTCAAGATGGTGGGAGATTAATTAAGTATATTCTTATACAGGTAAAATTCCATTACAACGAATATTTTTACAAAGAAATTTTCATTACAACATAGTATTTTTATGGTCCCGACAGTTTCACCATTTGACACGAGTCTATAGAAATCGTGTTACTACGAAATGCGTTCAGCAGATACTTTCACTACAATGAAGTGCCCAAAAGACCTTGAAATGCCTGAATGAATCATCCACAGAGCAGTTAGTTCTGTGGTTTCAGCTCAGTTATGCACAATGATCCCCAAACAGAAACATTATAATTTTGTTTTTCTTTCTTCGAACTTTCCTCAAACTGTTTTTTTGGTGTTTTTGTTTTCTGTGGTTTTTAGTGATACCTTTTTCTTATTGCTCGTCTACATTTGGAAAAACATCCATTGGAATTTAACTTATTGTCACCCTCTTATAGAAATGGCAGACACGAAGAAAAGACAACAGTTCATGTTAGAATAAAAAAAAACTTAAATTTTTTGAGGCTGTCGATTCTGGCAAAAAGAAAAAAGATGTTGCCAGTGAATTTGGAATTTCGCCATCGACACTGTCAACTTTCTTGAAAGACCGAACAAAAGAAGAATTAATATCTCGGGTTGCAAACGTATGCGAACTGCTCCATTTGAAAATGTCAAAAAAGCTGTTTTTATGTGGTTCAGTGATGCTTGTTCAAGAAATATTCCTATTAATATGGTACTCATTCAAGAAAATGTGACGTTTCTAAACTTTCTTGGGACCTTCCCCACATGCCGAAGAGCATCCTGAAGTACGATCACTGCATCTGTGGAAGACTGTTTATCCATTGAATGGGCAACAGCAGGCTCACAGCTCTACTGCGGTTCGCCACTGAAGCAAACAGAAAAGATCTGGATGGGTAATGCAAGAAACATTGTAAATGCAGGGAACAGTATTACTTGGCCACTAACCTAGCCACAACCCTGCCTGACTGCTGTGTCTGTGTATAGATCATGTTATAATAAATAACCGTGCTGTTCCTGATTCAAGCTGAATAAAGCTGGTTTGGCTAAAGTACTGAGACTCAGCCTTGTATTTTGGGGTGCAAGACAGGGACTTATAGTGCAATCATGATCTTTTAGGATTTACTTCTCTTGTGCCTCACTGCACTGCTGTGAGCCTACTGTTGCCCTGCCCTGGCAACGGACAAACAATCTTTCACAGACATGGCAATCCTGCTTCGGGAAGTGGGGGGTAGGTCCCAAAAGAGTTCAGAAACCTCACAATATAAAGAAGAAGAAAAGAATGATTTGGCTTCTGATTGATCACTGTGCTGCCCACAACATGCTTCCACATTTAGATAATGTTCACGTTGAATTCTTCCAACCCAATTGCATAGCAGTGCTTCAGCTATTGGATTTGGGCATTATTCGCACCCTGAAAGAGTATTATAGCAAGAAAATGCTGAGAACATTCTCATCAGCATAACTTGTAGAGAGGAGGAGATTAAAATTAACGTGAAAGAAGCTATTGAAATGATTGCAAATGTCTGGACACAAGTTAAAGAAAACACTATAGTGACAAATATAGAATCTCATTACTACAAAATTTTCATTAAAATGAAGTATTTTTTATGTCCCTGGCAGTTCATCCATCCATTATCCAACCTGCTATATCCTAACTACAGGGTCACAGGGGTCTGCTGGAGCCAATCCCAGCCAACACAAGGCACAAGGCAGGAAACAAACCCCGGGCAGGGCACCAGCCCACCACAGGGCGCACACACATACACACACACCAGGCACACACTAGGGACAATTTAGAATCGCCAATGCACCTAACCTGCATGTCTTTGGACTGTGGGAGGAAACCGGCAGTTCTTTGTAACGGAATTTTACCTGTATTTTATTTGCATTCCAAAATCCTGGTACATAACAATCTGAGGCTTTTTCTCATGTTCAACTGGGGACAGGAGCAACAAAATAAATAAATACATCACCCTCATAGTAGCATAATAAATCTATGTCTAATTAAGAATGTTGTTATGACAGCTGAAGGGAAACAGCAGTAACATGGATAAGTACCTTGTCTGATAAGTGGAAAATGAAGTAAAGCTTTAAACTATTGACATAAACATGATCAGATATACTACAGCTTAAATTCCCATTGTATCAGAAAGAAAAAGTATAAGCTAAAATTTTCTTTTTTTTTTAAGTTCAGAACATTTGACCCCTGTAAACAGCTTTGGTGTAGTCATCCCGATAATCAGTACTTCTGCAAAACAAAAAAGGGTCCACCTCTTGATGGAACAGAGTGTGCCTCGGGAAAGGTAAATATACTGAAATATGTTCAATTCATCTAATATATATGGTTTTATGTGTTTACTACCATACTGTATATCCCATCATATGATAGTATGTAAAATTATGGACAAAATAAGAAAAGACTTTTGAAATCTTTTGAGTGATGAAAACCTAATCATTTTTATTTCTATAAAGTGAAATTTCAACTTTAAGATGGCCATCTTAAATTTTATTAATTCCAACATTTTTAAGGGTGGGAACATCATATTTATTGTGTATGCAGAAGCACAAAGTGTAACAATGGGAACAGCTTATAAGGTTAAAGAATATGTTCATTATTCTTCAAGTCAAAGTTTCTTCTTTACCATCATAGTATATTTTACCTTACCACATGAAACTGCATTCTAAAGTGAAGCATATTTTATAAGTTTAAAAAAAATTACTCAGCCTGCTCTTGCATTTTACAATGGTGTGAACGGATACTGGGGTCCCTTTGTAAAGAAAAGCTTTAAAACTTACCAAATCCGTCCACTTTAAAGTAGTAAATTTAAGTTCTGTGTTTCAGAGGTATGCTTGTAACAACAAACGTAAACTGAAAAAAAATAATTTTATCAGAGATTCATGGTACTACAGTTAGATGCACATATGACGCAATCAATCTGAACTGAACTGATTATACTGCATTGTATTTTTAGTCATTTTTGAAAGAGTCAAGTTACATTTTGGATGGCATGCCTTGTGCACACACGTGAAAAAATAATAATAATAATAAAGGCACAGAGTGTTCAAAAGAGAAGATTGAATCACCACAAACCAATTTTCAATTTTTTTAATGAATGAAGTGCTTTTTAAAGATTTAATAACAAAATAACTGAGCAAAATGTCTTTGAATGAGTAAATTCACTGACATTGATAGCAATCTATCTGTAAATATACAGGCAGAACATGAACACTCCATTTGGAACTTGACACTGTGAGACAAAAATGACAGCTCTATACTACCACCACTACCTATGCTAAAACACCTGTACAGAATTTATTAAACTTCATCCTGATTAAACATTGGTGAAATGGCATTTTTGAAGTGGCCCATGTGTATGTGTGCATGTTTGCGCACACAAATGTGTGTGTGTTGTACATCTCTTGTGTTCTGTGATTGCTAGGATAGCTTCCAGGTGCCTCACAACCCTGCCTTGGATATATGTTCAGTTCTTACCACCTGATTGCATACCACATACCTGTTCAATAAAGCACATGCATGTATTATCAATCTTAAGGCAGTAGGCAATATTTTTGTGAAATAAAGAAATTAGTTTTATACAGTGAAAGAATATTACAGATCATAAGTGTGCCTTTTTAATTTATTGTCTGGTTGTCTCCATAACAGGGAAAGCAATTCAAATCTAGGTGTCAACATTCAATGATGTTAATAATGGTGTTGTGGCAATGATTTTCCAATGTGAATCCAAGCCACTGGGGCCGAAAGAGTGCTGTAGAAGAAGACAAATGGGGTAGCTGGCAAACTGGAGTATACAACTGGGCATTTTTTAAGATGGCTTAAATCTCACTGCAATTGTTTTGCAATATGTGTGGAATCTCAAGATGCAGATCAATACTCAATAACATTTTTGGCTTGAACAATTAATGTATTTGGAAATTTTTAAAGCTTTTCTTTATAAGATAAATCCAGTACTTACTGTATAAGCTTCATTATAAAACAAAGGAGCAGTCTAGTTATTATTTTTTTAATTATAAAATATATTTCAATTTAGAAAGTAATTTAATATGGCAAACTAATATATGCAGTGCCATGATTGTGAAGAAATAACTTTGACATGAAAAATTTCAAACCTATCCTTTAAGGAGTTTGCATTTTTGGTCAGATGATTGACATACTACTGGTCAAAAGTTTTAGGACACCTGAATTTGTCTCGTTTTTCTTCAAATTTAATAACTTGAAGTGCAATGAATGACCTTAAAGAACGAAAAGGTAAGCAGTAGAATGCCAGCAGTTTAAAATTAAAGTTCAGGTTAGCAAAAACTGAAAAAAAAGAAATATCGTATTACAAATGGGCTTTCTTCAGGGAACAACTAATATGTTGCAACCTACAGATGATATGCAACAGTTAAAAGTAAATGAAGTAAATAATTTGTACAGATGTCCCAACTTCCTTTGATTACTTAAAATCCCTCCGTTTGTCTTAAAGAAGAGTTAGAACCGACTCTGTTACTATGCCCTCTGAAGTACTACAAGGACAACATTTCAGTGATAATGGCAAGAAAACGGTAATTAATAAATGAAATGAGACAGAGCATTATTACCCCTAGAAGTGCAGGCCTTTCATTTAAAAAAATTGAAAAAAACTATACAGCCTTTTGAGATAACTGCCATTTGCTTAAAGTGCAAATAGAAGGGCACAGGGTGTTGTTAAGGTTATCTAACAAAATATCTATTTCTTGATAAGCCTGGTGTCGTGATCTGGGAGTCCTGAAAACACAGGTACCAAAAACAATTCCAGGATGAAGGCCAATACCTAAATCAAGTTCACTGGTTAGTGAATTGGTGCATTAGTACCAATAGTAATATCAAAAAAGCTAAAGGATGGTATTTGACTCTAAGAAACCAAAATCTGTATGTTCACTACTTATTCTTCAAGGAGAAGAAATAGAAAGAGTGACTGAGTGTATTAAGGATCTTGCATTGCTAATAAGCTAAATTGGTACATAATTTCAAACAAAATAAAAATTCTAATGTACAATAGTCTGCATTTATTTTTTTCTCTGTGATCACAGATCTTTCAGTGTGGCTTGGCTTGTAGCCTAAAGGTTTAGCATCTGTCAGAAGGTGATTTGCTGGTGCTTCAGTCATTTGGTTTATTTACCTTTTTTATTGGATATGTTTGTTTTTTATTAATTGCAATTTTTTTTGTTTGCTGGTGACCGCTTACCATTTCCAGGGAACCGGGATTGTTGCCACAGTGTAGGAGAAAATGTGTAGTGTCACAGGGTTCTTGGTGTCATGGTACCTGGAAGCATGGTCAAATTGTCACCATTTTGATTTTTTTATTTTGGACTTGATATCTGAATTTCATTTTTCTTTCTTTGCCTATGCTTTTTGCAAGTTATTTTTCTTTGTTTTATATGAAATTTTGGTTGTTTAGTACTTTTGTTTTCCTTAAATGCTTAAAAATAATCATGAATTTATTATTATTAATTTAATATAAAATGACTTCACTTGAACACACATGTGAAAATGACTTGTAACTCCTGAAAAAATCATCTTCAGGGTTCATTTTTTCTAGTTGTGTGTGTTCTTTGGACTTTGAACCATAAAGTACACAGACCCAATGAAATAATTAAGATGAAGCCGAAATAGTGAGTGCTCATGAAATATATAGTACTTATTTTTATAGTGCTTATATACATCAAACAGACAATGTTATGCACTTATGACTTCAGGGAACTGTAGGAATTATGATTTGAAAAATATACTGTATCTTTTAAAATAAAACCAGCAATGACAGGGGTATTTTGTGAGTAGGATGAAAACCTTTCCTCTGAAGTCAAAAGAAGCTGACCTGTCTGACTAATTAAAAATTGTCTGCTGTTGCAAATTTTTTATTAAAATTAACTCCATGTTAATTGCAATTTATCTTATTTCTTTATAGCATATTCATATTTTTCTATAAAGCCAAAATAACTTGGTGATTAATTTCTAATAAAATAACAGTTTTAATAATCTCTTGCCTATGCATATTAAATTATTCCAGTTAGTTTATAGGACGGTTTTGTGTAACAGAAACATTGCTCAATGACCACCAAACAACGGGGGTTGCTATAATAGTTGGGAAAATTTACACATACAGTGTGGTTTGGACTGCTGTGTTACAAGACAATATACCAAAATCACTAACAATTACGCAATTAAATATTTAAAAACAGAAACATAAAATTGTGGTTCAGCTTTTATACACAAGTTGCACTTAACTATATGATACACACGAGTTAACTCTGCAGCTGTTACCTGGAGAGGAGGAGGAGCAATTAATTAGATTGAAATATGTATAGACTGGGGTTTTAATTGCAAAGGATAAACTGAAAAAAAATGTTTTAAATATGTATCTGATATGGTTTCTTATTTAGATGTTTTAAATTGTGCATTGTCATTAAGATTATAGATTATACAATAAGTCTAATTATCTCAGCCTTCAGCCTAAATGGATGGGAGTATTTTCATGATCAATTTGCACTGATTATTGTCTAGTTTTATTAGTTACAGTATAATATAGGCTAATGTAGGTTTATTAAACATAACAACAAAACAACAACAGTTGTATGCTCTGGAGTAAGTGTATATGAGGTATAAAGAATTGAGTGATTCCATTCTGAGTCATCTGCTCTTTAGCTGCTGAAACATGGGTAGCACCTACACCATTTCAGGTCAGATATACCTCAATGGGAGAAGCTCAATGACAAGTGTATTCCTTGCCAGGAACAGATGTTGACTTACTCACATTTTATCTTGCACTCAGTCCTGTATCTTGACAGCCTCTTACGCTTCAATGGCAGACTTAAATTAGCAGACAACTTTGTGCATTGTCTTTTGTTTAATTAAACTGCGCAGTGTGATTTTTTGACCATCAATATCTAAACGCAGCATAATGGCAACAATGCTGCTGACATGCAGTCTCACTCAGCATGCAATACTCATATGTCTGCAATGTTAACGCAACACGAAAATGAAACTCATTTATTGCTCTTGTATAATTGGTTTGCTTTTAATTGTTCCTATGTTATTCTTTGCACTCTGAAGAGCTAGTGTATATATTAAACAATGTGTATGAAAATATGGTAGTACACTGTATTTTATGTTCCAGTATGGGATGATAAAGGATAAGGGCAACTGTACTGGCTTGTGTGGATGAAGACCATTATTAGGAAACAACACAGGAAACTATCAAGCATCATTAATAGACATGAGTTCATTAGGTGCTGCTTTGTTAAATGTGAGGTGCAGTTGGATTGACCAGATTAAATTAACACATTTAGGGATTGCGTTAAAAAGTTTACTCACAGAAATTCTATTTTTAATTAAGCCCAAAAGAACTGAACTTCAGTTAGTCAAGTGAAGAATTTATCTTCTGTAGTGTTCAGGATTTAAATGCTTATATTACATAAACTGAAAAATAAAGCCCTGGTTATTACACTACACAAATGATTCATTTATACCAGTGTTGGTGTAAATGAGGCTACTATTTTACTAGTAAAAGTCTTTTAAGACCAAAACTTACACTTAGGCAACAGATATTATTTCTCAGGTGAGTCATCATATTTTTCTATATTATCATTCTATAAGCTCAATGCATTTTGTGCTAGGAACTGTAGTCCTGAACATTATAATACTTTGTGTGATCTTAAATAGGAGTATAAATTGTAACAGTAGTTAAGTACTTGTTTTTAATGTAAAAATGTGCCCACTACAACTTTTAGAATACTTTAATGATTTGTGTAGCTGTCTTTTCCTTTACATGACAGCTTTACTGGGTAAGTAAGTAATTGTGTCCAGCATCCCTGTATCAATCAGATACTAAATACGTCAGTTGTGGTCTCTAGATGTTGCTATTGAGAGTTGTACTGGTTCAGAGAAGTAAGTATGTCTGGTACCCTCCATATCAATCATATATTATATATTGTATGTTCTGTGTGCTAGCTTGCTGCTGCTTGGTGTACATTATTCATATTGCATCTTGCATCATTTCTCAGCATGTGTCTTTATGCAAACACATTATATGTGTTCGTGTACAGAAGTGAATGTCAGCACGGAAAAATTAATTTACTTTATATCAACTGCTAGTCTGTAGCAGCCACACCAGAATTATAAGTTCTGGAGGAAATTATAGTTTTTCCTAAATAACAGCACTACTACCCTAGGTTCACACCCCCTGCACTGGGTAATACTGTGGAATTAGCTGGTGACTCTGTAATCCTTGTGCGTTGTACTTGCAGGGGGCTTGACTAGTACATTGTTTAAACCTTAAGACTGGCCTGCAAGTTTCTTGGTATTGCTTTTATATTTTTGACAAACTTTTTTATTATTTTTAGTGTGACTTTATGGATTAGGGTACTAGGTTGCTTGCATTATATTTCATAAAATGATATCTCTACAGTAAAAGTACATAATATATACAGTGTAATTACAAGTTTTGAATACAGGCATGATTATTTTCTGTGCAATTAAACATATACATTTTATAATATAAATATTAAACATAAATATACATTTTTCCTAAACTAAAAGTTTATGCTATGTTATCCAAATGTGAAATTTAAGATTTATCATCATTAAATGATATCTATATAAAACCAAATATTTATGTGATAGCACAATGTCTGTGATATAAATTTTCATGACTAGGACTGTCCAAAATGTAATTATTAACTTTGACATGTGAATTTGGTTTGGGAATAGCTTAAGTATTATCAATACGCTACTGTGAAGCGGGTTTAAACACTAAGTTAATAAAGTTTGTTAAATATTTGCTGTACTGAAACACAGATTACAGTTTTGATTATTGTGTATGTTATGGCATCGTATATTGTTAAATGTTAAATCATCTAGTTTATTGTTTACATTGTATTCCTTGTTAGGTTTGCATCTTTAAACTTCTAAAAATGCCATTTTGTAATAGATATCTTTTGAATATGACTTTCCTAATTACAGTCCATTTCAAAGTTTAAAGGTTGGCAAAGTTACCTTTTAGCTGTTCAATCCATAAATGATAAACTATATTTTTTTCTATATTTTTGTGCCTAGTGGTGTTTTAAAGGTCATTGCATATGGAAGACTGCAGATCAAATTTACAACCAGGATGGTAACTGGGGTTCATGGGGTAAATTTGGATCTTGCTCCAGAACCTGTGGTGGTGGAGTCCGTTCTCGCAGCAGACAATGTAACAACCCACCGTAAGTACATGAGAACATAGCCATGTAAAATGCATGGTTCAAAAAACACTAGTAATCTTTGAAAATTGGTCTGTGAAAGATGATGGAAAACCACAACACCTGTGAATTGTAATGCAGAGTTCTTTTTTATTGTACATGGTAACATGCTCTTTTTGGAATGTTCCAGTGTATAAGAACTTCATCTGAAATAATAGTGAAGAATGTCAGAGTAGCAGAAAGCTGACGTAAAACTGGGTCATTTTAATCTGGTAGACAGAGGTTAATATGATCACTGTGCATATGTAACTGTGATGAAACCATTCATGAGCAAGATATTTATAAATGTGAAAATATTACAGAGGATAAAATCTCAAAGTGGTATTTTTGCAACAAGTAGAACTGCACCAGTATCCAAAATTTTGTTTCTCACATTTAATTACAATTTGTGCATCTTTAGGATTTGTTTTAACAGGAAATGCTTTTCAACAAATAAGATTCTATTACCAAAGTAAATGTAAGTAAAGTACCATATAGTCTACTTAAGAAAGTGCTGATAATTTGATTCTGCAAAGTTCACTTTTGCAATTGCAGTGTCCTGTTTCCTATCCATTAAATGAAACTCTAAAAAATATGGAAATTTAAGTTCTTTCATGTGCACTGTATCTCCATTGAAGAAACACCTTCCACTACCAAAGGTTCCTAGATTAGTTAGAAAGGACACTGATATTCCTTTTTTTTTTGAGCTACAAAGTTAGAGGTAGATATTGCAAGCAAACCCTGCAGAGTTAATTTTATATTTTTATTATTATAATCTATACTAATAAAAGGCAAAGCCCTCACTCACTCACTCACTCACTCACTCACTCACTGACTCATCACTAATTCTCCAACTTCCCGTGTAGGTAGAAGGCTGAAATTTGGCAGGCTCATTCCTTACAGCTTACTTACAAAAGTTGGGCAGGTTTCATTTTGAAATTCTACGCCTAATGGTCATAACTGGAAGGTATTTTTCTCCATTAACTGTAATGGAGTTGAGCTGGAAAGACGTGGGGGCGGAGTTTCGTGTGACATCATCACGCCTCCCACGTAATCACGTGAACTGACTGTCAACGCAGTGCGTAGAAAACCAGGAAGACCTCCAAAAAGCGCTTAAGAAAACATGCATTATATAATTAAGAAGGCAGCGAAACAATAAGAAGCGAGCGAGTGACATATACTACCATATTCATGAGTGCTGCTACCTCGGAAAGAAAGCAAGGTGTAAACCTAAACTTTAAATTAAGTTCATAGACAGGCTACCGCTGGCGTTTCACATGCCCACGGGTAATGCGGGATACAAGTTTAATGAGAGGACGAGGATATAAGCGAGAGTTTTGATCACTTTGTAACTAAGTTAAAATTGTAGGTGAAGGGGTGTGCTTATGCAAATTCTGAGAGACTGTGTTTGTGGGGATTGACAGTTAAGGCGGGTGGGGGAGTCACGTCATCATCTCCCCTCCCATTTCCTCATTTCGCTCTGAGCTGAGCTCCGCGGCTAACGCCGTCTTCCGAAGCAACTTCGTCAGACTGCCACCAAATACTCACAGAAAAATCCACAAGTTAATACACACGCTGTCTCTAGAGTTTCTCCACACTGAATCCTCCAGGCACTACTTACAAAAGGTTACATTGACAATCGTGTTACGTTATTTTTAAAATCTTTCCTTTTCTTAGCACAAGCACAGCTGAGAAGCTTCGATGCATGTGCTCCATAATGTGTTAAAAAATAATGCATTTAATCACACTTTGCATTACAAGCAAAGGGGAGCTTTTGTCAATGCATGATTTCCTGGTACACGATTACATTGATCAAGCGCATCCCGATTCATTTTACCCTCGCACCACCTTAGTTTGAGAAGAAGTATGAAAAAATGAGGTTAACACAGAAAAACAGATCACCAATTCAAGCTTTATGAATAATCGATTCGCCATCAATAATTGTTTTGGTAAAGCCATCCTCCTTCCATTTTATAATTTTTCCGCCACTAGCCATGATTAAATGAGCGGTAAAAAGTAAGAGCAAAGCGAGGGTGACTTATTTAGGCAGGCATATATATGACAGCAACACTCATGACAATGTCAATCATGTTACGTTATTATTAAAATGTTTCCTTTTCTTTTCATTACTTCTTTAACACACTACTTCTCGCTGCGCGGGTATTTTGCTATATATATAATATATGAATGACCTCCAAAGAGCGCTGAGACTTTTGATATCATGAGCGTGTCTGCAAAACTGTGGTCTCCTGCCCAGCAAAAGTCGAGCAGCCAGCGTGCATAGCTGTGCTGGCCTTTGAGACGCTGACTGCGCTTCTGCCTTAAGTCAAAGTGAGCACTTTTAATTTTTTTCATCCTCCCCCTGCGCTATAGCCCAGACAAGTGCAAACACGGACCCCTTTTCTACACCGCGGCAAAATAATATTAAGGCGATTCACACTTTCTTTTGCACGTATACGATTATGAGGTCCTCAGCTCGGATTATGAAGACACGCACACGAGTGGAGGACTGACAGTGCCATCACAGCTGATTAATGGCAGGGGCGGCTCACCAGTCTACACAAGGCGATCATAGCGCCAGCGAACACATCTCTATACTATATAAAAGAAAAGGCAACTTTCCTTTCTTTACACCTTTTATCCCAAACCAAAGCCTTTCTCTCTTAACACTGCAGAGGACACAAAACTAATTTTCTTTAAATGCCGGTAAGGCACATTACCAGAGGCACAAATTTGAACGTTCACATAGAAAATGTAATTTCTATACCACAGCCGTCGTGTAGCGCCTTTCAAAAGGGATCTACTACCGAGAGATGATCCATATACATTTTAGCTGCTGTTAGTTACTTACCTGTTGTGTTACACAGTCTTTAAAATGTAGTTTACCTGAAACCACTCCAGTAGTGCTCAATGTACCTGTACTTCTTAAAACGTTAATGTTTTACTGTTTAATAACTTATAGACTATATTTTATTATTTTTCCCTTGCACTCAGTGACCAAAGCTATACACACACATATAGACACATACAAACATACACACAAGTATATGTATGTGTATATATATATGTATGTATATATATATATATATATATATATATATATATACACACACACACCCCTATCTACATTATATATATATATATATATACACACACACACACACACACACACACACACACACACATGCATACATACATACATACATACACACATATATATAATTTGTGTGTGTGTATGTATGTATGTGTGTGTATATATGATGTAGAAGGTATGTATATATATATGTGTATATGTAGATATGTATATAGATATGTAGATATGAAGATATGTATGTGTATATATATGTATGTATGTGTGTGTGTGTGTGTGTGTGTGTGTGTGTGTGTGTATATATATGACAGCAGCAATCCAAGCTGTGAGAAAACACTAAAAAGGAGGCGTGTCAGACGTTGTGGTACATTTTCTGATGCAGGTAGACGAAAAAACTTTGTGACGCTGCCGCCAAATACACAAAACAATTACTTTGACAATCATGTTACATTATTTTTAAAATGTTTCCTTTTCTTTTCATAACTTCTTTAACACATGACATCGCTAAGAAGCTTGGGTATTTTGCTATATATATATATCACAGCGACACTCATAACAGTGACAAAACAATTACATTGACAATCATGTTACGTTATTTTCAAAATGTTTCCTTTTCTTTCTCTTTCCTTCTTTAACACACTACTTCTCCGCTGCCAAGCGCGGGTATGTATGTGTATATATATATATATATAGATAGATCTATATATAGATAGATCTATCTATAGATAGATCTATCTATCTATCTATCTCTATATCTATCTATCTATCTCTATAGATAGATAGATAGATAGATATGAGAACAACATATATATATATAGATAGATAGAGATATATATATATATAGATAGATAGATATGAGAACAACACTCATATCAATGACAAAACAATTACATTAACAATCAAGTTACATTATTTTTCAAATTTTTCCTTTTCTTTTTCGTACCTTCTTTAACACACTACTTCTCCGCCTGCTGGTATTCTAGTATATATATATATATATATATATATATATATATATATATATATATATATATATGTAGACTCAAACCCATTATGACAGCAACAATACAAGCTGTGAGAAAACAGTAAAAAGGAGGCGTGTCAGACGTCGTGGTACATTTTCTGATGCAGGTAGACGAAAAAAACTTTGTGACGCTGCCGCCAAATACACAAAACAATTACTTTGACAATCATGTTACATTATTTTTAAAATGTTTCCTTTTCTTTTCATAACTTCTTTAACACATGACATCACTGCGAAGCGCGGGTATTTTGCTATATATATATATCACAGCGACACTCATAACAGTGACAAAACAATTACATTGACAATCATGTTACGTTATTTTCAAAATGTTTCCTTTTCTTTCTCTTTTCTTCTTTAACACACTACTTCTCCGCTGCGAAGCGCGGGTATTCTGCTAGTCTATACTAATAAAAGGCAAAGCCCTCACTGACTCACTCACTCACTCACTCATCACTAATTCTCCAACTTCCCGTGTAGGTAGAAGGCTGACCCCATCTTCACGAAATTTGGTAGGTGGCTTCCCTGTGCTAACCAAAACCGATGTACGTACTTATTTCGGTGGTATGACGCCACTGTCGGCCGCCATATTGAACTTTCCAACATTACTAATTCTCCAACTTCTTGTGTAGGTAGAAGGCTGAAATTTGGCAGGCTCATTCCTTACAGCTTACTTTCAAAAGTTAAGCAGGTTTCATTTCGAAATTCTACGCGTAACGGTCACAATGGTCAACAACGTCCGCAATGTTGAACTTTGTTATTTATGGCCCCATCTTCACGAAATTTGGTAGGTGGCTTCCCTGCGGTAACCGAAACCAATGTACATGCTTATTTCGGTGGTATGATGCTGTTGGCCGCCAAATTGAACTTCTCAATGGTCTTTGTTACTTATGGACCCATCTTAAAGAAATTTGGTACGCAGGTTCCCAACGCTAACTGAATCCTACTTACGTACATATATACGTCCATAGCCTGCAGCTCGGTCACCGTGTGAGACGCCGTTGGGTCCCCCATCCCAACGCCTCCCACGTTGTTGGCTGCCTGCCTATAT
The DNA here is from genome assembly GCF_016835505.1 of Polypterus senegalus. Lineage (NCBI taxonomy): Eukaryota > Metazoa > Chordata > Cladistia > Polypteriformes > Polypteridae > Polypterus > Polypterus senegalus. The sequence goes on from NC_053154.1 coordinate 260,040,088, forward strand.
AAGGCCATCCGTTGCTCTAGTCTCTACATTCCCTTCCTTGCTTCGCCACGGGATTCACGTCTCCCTGCTGATAACTACAGCCTTTTTATTTAATCCATGGCTTCTCCGCTGTTTTATTGTTCATTTATTATGATTATAGTTATTGTGTAGGTATTTTAGACTTACTTTACATTGTTCAGGTACCCATTTCCTTTATCATTCCAACCGTACCCCCATTAACATGTCTGTTAAGGTAATCACCATCGATCAAAGAACTGTCACTTACCGTGTGGTTTCCATGCCCAGAGGTGGCACCTACTTTTTCCATTCTGTTTGTTACATATTGCACGGCCATATCAGGCTCACTCTTGATGTCAGGAGGAACATTGTGTCTTATGTATTGAATGACTGGGACAGGTTCAAGGTGTGGACTGATGACGGCACAGGAGATAACTACACAGGAGCACTATAAGAGTGAAATGCTTAAGCTGTTCACCTATGAATCTGCATGTGAGTTGATGGCTGCCGCTGAATTGTTCGGTTGTTGCTTTCAAGTGTACCGAAATGGCCAAATATTTTACACCTTTCGACAACCGCCAATGCCTCTTAAACATCTTAGAATCACAGGTGACGATTTTAGTAGTGGACACTTTGATGTTTATGAATGTTTAAACTCTCAAAAGCTAGATGTGAAGTTATCTAAGAGACCGGTTGTATACTTACAATGCTTGACAGATGCCGAATGTCACATCAACATAACAAGTCCTTCAAATACTGTCGTAATTAAAACAAACCATGAAACTCAAACCGATTATGACAGCAGCAATCCAAGCTGTGAGATTTGAAACAAGATTACTGTTCACATGGCCAACGTACGTTACATGCTCAAGAGTAAGCTCAGCGCACAACTTGGTCATATTACAACCGGAGGGCCGAACTGACAATGTGGTATACAAAGAGATCCTTAACAAATAATTATTGGTATATTTTCCCTCAGTTTAAAAAGGTTTAATTTTCTTCTTAATAAAAATTTTAAGGCAGTACTTCGCCGCTGCGAAGCGCGGGTATTTTGCTAATATAATATAATAATGACAGCAGTATATTTATATTAACTGTAAATGCGAAAAACTTGGTTACATTGTGGTTAGTGCTGTTGTTTTACATCTCCAGGTGGCAACAGTAGGTTAAAATTCAATTTTTGTTTGCACATTCTCCCTGTATATTTTTCCATATACCCCAATTTTCTTACAAGATTATTCAAAATTGTTCTATTAGAAATATTATTATTGCATTCCACATAATGGACTGCTGTCCTGCCCAAGATTGTCTCCTGTCTTATAAAAGGATGAATAGATTATTATTCTAAAGCCTCATATGATGTTCCTTCCTTCAAAATGTTTATTAGACCAACAGACTAAATAATTTTTTAAGCTCAGTTGAATAGGTGCCTCTTTTTATCCAGAGGACTTTTTATCTGGACACTGAACTTAGGTCAGGGGCTTATTTCTAAAAAACATTGCTTTTATCTAGTGTATTTTGCATTACCTTCCGAGTATATGATTATTCACTATAATGGTATATAGTAGTTCATTTGTATATGTCAAGACATTTGCCAACTCAAAGTTGAACTGCAGTGAATAAATGTGGATATGTTTATAAACCTATCTAACATTAAAGCCTTTAGTATTTCAAAGTGGACAGCAATAACAAATGGCCAAAAAATGTTATAGTTTTGTTTGTTCTTGCTCATTTTTAGAAACTATTTTTTTCCTGTTGATATTTCAAACAGCAATTAGACATTAATAATTACACAGTTTAGTCACAGCGACTTGCTTTTGCTTATTAGACAAAATGTGCCCTACCTTTCTTAATATACTGTACCTAATATACCTGTTGACCAAGTGCACATTACATTTTGTAGATTGCAGCTTGTTTTCATTTTCTGTTTCATTTATTAAAAATAAGGAGTGCTAAAACCCCAATATATATATTTAAAAAAATTGCTATAGCTATCATACAGTATATATTTCTAAGTAAATATTGCATAGTGTTTTCTGTGGTCATCATTGTGTTTTTGAATAGGGGCATATTGATTTGCATGTTTTTTTTTGTTTTTAGATGAGTTACATTTTCAAATGCATACTCTGTTATGGACGTATTAAGGAAATTGTACTGTATAAAACTGAAATGTATTCATTTATATGCTTTTTTGAATCACCCTGCCATTAACCTGATCCAGTAACATTTAGTAATATTTCAGAAAAGCTACAAATCTGGCAATTGTCCTAACAACAGGGAACCAAAGATAGGTTACAACTTACATACAACATACTATACATTTCATTGTCATAATACTTTACGTAGACAAATATGCTGGATTAATTTACTCTTTATTTAGTTGACTTTTGTGCACACAATTATTGAGAGACATATGAGGGTAATGTACAACTTCAAATGCAACAAATTAAGGGAACTATAAATAAGTTGACAGGAACTAGTAATACATACTTTAGGAATGGATTAATAAAGAACGTTAAATTATAGAATAAAGTTAAACATACTTTATATAAAAATTTCAAGAGACAAAAGGGTGAGTTTCTAAGTGTGATATGAAAATGTTCATTTGTAGTGCTTCATAAAAAGACCTAGAGATAGTTACAAAGTATAGGAATTACTTAATGACTTACTAAAGGCTGCAGATGCTGGTAAGTGCTCTGTACTGGTATTGCTTGGTCTTAGTTCAGCTTTTGATACTGTTGATCATAAGATCCTTTTAGATTGGTTTTCTATTGTTCTTTCATGGGGGCCAACAAGTATACAAGTAAGTTAGCTTTCTTGCTGTTTGTCTGTTAGAGATTAATTAATGGCTTTTAGCCAACAACTTAAAGCTAAACTGTCAGAAAACAGAGCTTCTAATTTTTGCCCCTCCTAAACTATACACAGTAATTAGCCAAAAGTGTTGGTCACTTCCTAGCTTCTCTCATGTCTCTCCATGCAACCTACTGTAGGTGTCGTTTTTGATCAATACAGGCTTTTTTTATTTGAGAATCTTATCCAAGTTAAGGACTGTTGTTTCTAAAGCTGAGATGGAAATGCTTATTCGTGTTTTTATCTCATCATGCATTGATTTTTGTATTCTCTTTTTACCTGTCTAATCAAATCTGGTTTAGCTCGCCTTCAGACCATTCAAAACACAGCTTCCAGGCCTTCAACACACTCCTATAAGTGGACTCACATTTCTCCTATCTTATTCTCTTTTCATTGGCTTCCAGTAGAATTCAGGATACAATATAATATTCCCTTACTCACTTATAGAACCCTGCATGGTCAGGCTCCTCAGTACATTGTGGATTTCCTGTACCATTACACCGCTAGTCGAGCCCTGAGATCCAGTCAATGAGGCCTTCTTTCTGTCTCTTGCTCCAGGTTGAAAATGTGTGGGCATCGAGCATTTCAATCTGTTGCTCTCAGACTCTGCAATAGTCTTCCTCCTGCCTTGAGATCAGTGTATTCGGTTGAACAGTTTAAAGTCCAGCTTAAGACTTAACTTTTTAGACAAGCTTTTGGGTAGTTTTTGTCTGTATATTTTTACTTTTTATTTTATTTTTATTATAACTTATTTGTTCTTTTATTTTATTGTATAGCATTTTGTGACGCCTGTCTGTGAAAAGTGCTTTATAAATAAGTTTTAATTATTTACTTACTTAATGGGTTTTTTAGAGCCAATGAGTCAGGAAAATCAAGGAAAGTTTTTCGTCCATATGCTTATGCAGAATTTACATAATGTTACTGTATTTGTTAACATTATGTAATGCCACAACCAATAATTTTTTGACTGATTTAATTAATTAGAAGAAGGCAGCAGGGGGCAAAGGGTGATATTCTGTTTACAGTGCACACACTGTGGCACTTTTAGAGTTTATAATAAACTTCAATAAAATGTTCTTTTACTGCTGGAAGAAAAATGAGCACCTTGGTAAAACCTCCACATATGTCTGGAGAACATATGAATTGAGTTCTGAATGCAAATCTCAGAGTCAAGTGTATGAAAGGTAGAGAAGCACCCTATCACAACAAACATGCTTCTTATCCTGCTAGGTAAACACCACAGTTAGAAATAGACCCATAGCGCTTTCTCTTTAATTACAGTACACTGTATGTTATTTTCAGCAATATCTTATTTAACATACAGTATTTAATTACACTCTATGTCAGTTTTTGGTCTGACTACAGACAAGTGTCACGTACATCTCACATCATGAAGACCTTTGAGAGACCAGTCCTGGACTGTATGAGTCCTCTTGTAGTAGGCAAACTGCAGTTGGTCCAGGTGGTCTGTCAGACAAAGACTGGCGTGGACGAGTCAATTATCTATCTGCTCCTTAAGGCTTATTGTCAACTGGACAAAGCTGGTGAGGACTATGTTTTTAATGTTATTGATTTTTGGTTTTGGCCTCTATGTCCAGTCACTATTCAAGGAATAGTTGTAGAGGTGGTCTACTCATACATATGCTTGGAGGTTCACATCAATGACAGGTTGAACTGGTCTCGAAACACAGAGGAACTATGTAAGAAACGGCAGAGCAGTCCTTTTTTTGTTAGGAGGCTGCATTTGGGAAGTGACATCCTCCACGTCTTGTATAACTTTGTGATGGCCAGTGCAATATTCTGCAGTGTGGTGCATTGGGCTTTTAACATCACTTTAAGAGAGGACCACCAAATCAACAAGCTAATTGAAAGAGTAAGCTTAGTTATAGGATACACTGGGCCCCCTGGAAGTAGTAGCAAAGGAGAGAAATAAAACAAAACTGAGTGTATTTTTGAACAATGCCATACATCCTCTCTCTGACAAACAGTACTTTCAGCCAACAAATCATTCAGTAGAAGTGTGTCAAGAAACACAGCTGGGGCTCCTTTATACCAACAGCAGTATGTCTGCATAATGCCTTGCTATGTCTGCGACAGCATCTTTCTTTTTAATTTTCTTGCTTTATACTCATGCTGGTGTGTATTCAGACCAAAGTGTGTGTGTGTGTGTGTGTGTGTATGTATATATGTATGACATTATTTATGTATTTGCCTGTTAGCCTTGAAGCACTTTTGCCAGGTGAGTTGGAGCTTTTTCAAATTGAAAGGAAGGCTGGGGCTTTTTCTATTTGAACACAAAAAAACTGCTTTATTGATTAAAACAGAATAAAAGTTATCCATAAAAAAATATCAAAGGTCAGTTCTTGAAAATAATCTGTCATCTTATTTCATTCTCAAATCCACTTAATCTAATTCAGGGTTACCAGGTCTAGAACCTATCCCAGCAGCACTAGACAATAGGCAGGAAACAGCTCTGAACAGAACACCAGTCATTGCAGGGCCCAATCACACATACAGTCACAATGACACTTTGTCCACACCCACACAGACATGGGGAGAATGTGCAAACTCAGACAACATCTGGGCACAGGATTTATATTCAGGTCAGTAAATCCAGGACCATGAGACAGCAGCACTCCCCAAAGCATCAGTGTGCCGCTTTGAAAATGGCAGTCAGTAGACTGGGGACAAATGAATATTTCAGGTCAGTTTTAAATACTGAACCTGTGGTATGCATATACAAAAGAAATTAAATGACTATATCAGCCCTGGTTTGTAGTTTCTTTGTGTACTTGATTTTGTAATGACAATTCTTGAAAATGTTCTGTTTTTAGAACCAACTAATTTTATACCAAAATGGGAAAACAAGACATCATTTATTTATATTTAATTGTTTATTGATTTATTGATTGGATGTATTTTCTGTCCTCCAAGTCTGTATTCTTGCTTTTTTTTTTAAACTTTATTAATTTTAATGCAATCACTAGCAAAATACCCGCGCTTCGGAGCGGAGAAGTAGTGTGTTAAAGAAGTAATGAAAAAGAAAAGGAAACATTTTAATAATAACGTAACATGATTGACAATGTAATTGTTTTGTCATTGTCATGAGTGTTGCTGGCATATATATATACTGTATATATATATACAGTATATATATATATATATATACACACACACATACATGTCTACATATATACACACACATATACATACACATATATATATCTATATATCCATATATCTATATCTATCTATATCTATATATATATATATATCTATATATACAGTAATCCCTCCTCGATCGCGGGGGTTGCGTTCCAGACCCCCCCGCGATAGGTGAAAATCCGCGAAGTAGAAACCATATGTTTGTATGGTTATTTTTATATATTTTAAGCCCTTATAAACTCTCCCACACTGTTTATAAATATTCCCCAGAGTTATACAGCATAATCCCTTTGTATTCTCTTAGATATTAGGTAAGATTCATTGAAATTATGTATTTAAACACACTGTTTATATACAGTAAAACCTAAATATTATTTTAAAGATATTGCGTGTCTCCGATATCACATGTTACAGCCATTACGATAGACATGCCACCAGCAATAAATACGTACAATGCAACAAAAATAGTATACAGTAAATGTGTGTGTACAGTGACACTAAACGTATGTACATGTACTAAGTACTCTAAGTAGAAAATTAATTATGGTTACTCACCAACAATGACACGATGACTTGTCCGATAACAATGAGTTTTATTTTACTGCACAACAAAGGAGAGCGTTACAGCCCTTAAAGGAGCCACTTCAGGCGATTGTGAAGCACTGCCGTTGTTCTTCTTCTGGCAGTCTTCAATCCAAATCCCTAAAGCAGATTCCATCCAGACTACTGCCTTATTACATCCACTTACAACTTGTTTTGCACCCTGGTTAAAAGGACACTGCGGCCGTAGATCTTAAATTCCTTTCCTACTTTTTAAATAAAAAGAATTGTAGCCTTCAACAAATCCAAAACGTTTACCTTTTCGCAATCGTTAACATCTTCCGTTTGCGCTTGGGCACGGCCCCTAAAGCAGTAGCAGATCGTTTTGGAGTCATAATGAAGGGCTTGACTATGCACAAAGATAAACACAAAAGAGCACAACTCTTTACACAGCGAAACACGTTGATGCTGAATGAGCGAGATGAGATTCAGCAAGCAGGAACTTAACTGCTTGCTGTGATTGGTTAGCTTCTCAGTCAGGAGGACTTAACTGCGTGCTCTGATTGGTTAGCTTCTCAGTCATCCACCAATAGCGTCCCTTGTATGAAATCAACTGGGCAAACCAACTGAGGAAGCATGTACAGGAAGTAAAAAGACACATTGTCCGAAGAACCCGCGAAGCAGCGAAAAATTTGCGTTATATATTTAGTTATGCTTTCATATAAAATCCGCGATAGAGCGAAACCCGAAAGTCAAAGCACGATATAGCGAGGATTACTATATATATATATATATATATATATATATATACAGTATATCTATTGTCACAAAAACGAGACATGAACAGATAAAGGTTTGGGGCAGCCACCCATGTATTATGGTATCCCGGCTGTAAAAGTCATTTTAGTCACAATAACCAGCACTGAAGTGCATACAACGGAGTCCAAAACAAGACTGAGGGAAAAGGGGAAAAGAGCAGGCTTTTAAAGGGGAAGACAGGTGGAAGTGAGGTCATAAGGATCGGGCATGTTTTCATCGCTCATTGGATCAGGCCCGGACGTGACATAGATAGATAAATAGATAGATACTTTATCAGGGGGGCCGGAGCTGGTAAGGTCTGTTTCCATTGGTTCGGTCCCGGAAGTGATGTCAAGAGAGCCAGGTGGAGTCTCCCAGGAATGGTCTACAGGGAAGTGAGAAAAAGAGTCAGTGCACTCTGCCACATCCCAGCATGCCTCCGAACTGCCTTCATTTAAGCCCTTTAGCTGCCTCCCATGCGCACGTGTGTGACAAGGCCCCCCCTTTAGCCCAGACCCGTCGGGTCGGGCGACCCTAACCGAGAGGTCGTGAACCCGCGAAAGAGCATCAGTGTTGGCATGGAGAGCACCCCGACGATGAATGAGCGAAAACTTGTACGGCTGTAGGTCAAGAAACCACTGGGTGACCCGCGGATTCGACTCCTTGTGCAGAGCCATCCACTGTAAAGGTGCATGGTCCGTGACAAGGGTGAATTCTTGGCCCAACAGGTAGTACCTAAGCTGAGTAATCGCCCATTTAATCGCCAAAGCCACTCTTTCCACCGCTGCATACCCGATCTCCCGGTCCAACAGTTTCCGGCTCAGGAACATGATGGGGTGTTCCACATATATATATATATATATATATATATATATATATATATATATATATATACTGCTCAAAAGAATTAAAGGAACACTTTTTAATCAAAGTATAGCATCAAGTCAATGAAACTTATGGGATATTAATCTGGTCAGTTAAGTAGCAGAGGGGGTTGTTGAAATGAAATTAACAACAGATGCACTAGAGGGGCAACAATGAGATGACCCCCAAAACAGGTATGGTTTAACAGGTGGAGGCCACTGACATTTTTCCCTCCTCATCTTTTCTGACTGTTTCTTCACTAGTTTTGCATTTGGCTACAGTCAGTGTCACTACTGGTAGCATGAGGCGATACCTGAACCCTACAGAGGTTGCACAGGTAGTCCAGCTTCTCCAGGATGGCACATCAATACGTGTCATTGCCAGAAGGTTTGCTGTGTCTCCCTGCACAGTCTCAAGGGCATGGAGGAGATTCTAGGAGACAAGCAGTTACTCTAGGAGAGCTGGAGAGGGCCATAGAAGGTCCATAACCCATCAGCAGGACCAGAATCTGCTCCTTTGGGCAAGGAGGAACAGGATGAGCACTGCCAGAGCCCTACAAAATGACCTCCAGCAGACCATTGGTGTGAATGTCTCTGACCAAACAACCAGAAAGACTTCATGAGGGTGACCCAAGGGCCCCATGTCCTCTAATGGGCCCTGAGCTCACTGCCCAGCAGCATGCAGCTCGATTGGCATTCGCCATAGAATACCAGAATTGGCAGATGCACCACTGGTGCCCTGTGCTTTTTACAGATGAGAGCAGGTTCACCCTGAGCACATGACAGAAGTGAAAGGGTCTGGAGAAGCCATGGAGAACATTATGCTCACCACATGACTCCAGCTCTTACGTGCACTTAGTGCTGCGTGGGTATTATGAACTATCGTATCTCTTCAAGATCTATTTAAATTTTAAATATAAGTAATTTTTATTTAGTCGACAAAAATATGTTTAGTAGGAATGTAAGTTAAATTTAGTCATCATTGCATAAATTTTTCTTCACCATAGAAATTTAAAGACTAAATTTAACTTCCATTCCTACCAAAGATATTTCTGGCAACTAAATAAAACCTACTTATATCCAAATTCGAGCTATTGAGCTGTCGCCTTCCTGCCTGAATAAGTCACCCTCGCTTCGCTCTTACGTTTTTACCGTTCATTTAATCATGGCTAGTCGCGGAAAAATTATAAAATAGAAGGAGGATTACACTGAGTATGGCTTTACCAAAACAATTATTGATGGCGAATAAAGTATCCATTATTCATAAAGCTTCAATTGGTGATCTGTTTTTCTGCATTAACCTCATATTTTTTCATACTTCTTCTCAAACCAAGGGGGTGCAAGGGTAAAATGAATCGGGAAGCGCTGATCAATGTAATCGGTGTACCAGGAAATCATGCATTGAGAGTATTTCCCCTTTGCTTGGAATGCAAAGTGTGATTAAATGTGTTATTTTTTAACATGTTATGGAGCACATGCATCGAAGCTTCTCAGCTGTGCTTGTGCTAAGAAAAGGAAACATTTTAAAAATAACGTAACATGATTGTCAATGCAACCTTTTGTAAGTAGTGCCTGGAGTATTCAGAGTGTGGAGAAACTCTAGAGACAGCGTGTGTATTAACTTGTGGATTTTTCTGTGAGTATTTGGTGGCAGGGTGACAAAGTTGCTTCCGCAAGACCGCGTTAGCTGCGAAGCTCAGCTCAGAGCGAAATGAGGTGAATGGGAGGGGAGATGATGATGTCACTCCCCACCCGCCTCAACTGTCAATCCCCCCACAAACACAGTCTCTCGGAATATGCATAAGCACAGCCCTTCACCAGCAATTTTAACTTAGTTACAAAGAGATCAAAACTCTCGTTTATACCCTGCGTCCTCTCATTAAACTTGTATCCCACATTAGTCGTGGGCATGACAAACGGCAGCAGCAGCCTGTCTATGAACTTAATTTAAACTTTAGGTTTCAAGTAGCTGCACTCATGAATATGCTTGTATGTGTCACTCGCTCGCTTCTTATTGTTTCGCTGCCTTCTCAATTGTATAATGCATGTTTTCTTCAGCACTTTTTGGAGCTCTTCCTTGTTTTCTACGTACTGCCTTGACAGTGAGTTCACGTGATTACGTGGGAGGCGTGATGATGTCACACTAAACTCCGCCCCCCACGGCCATCGAGCTCAACTCCATTACAGTATATGGAGAAAAATAGGTTCCAGTTATGACCATTACACGTAGAATTTTGAAATGAAACCTGCCCAACTTTTGTAAGTAAGCTGTAAGGAATGAGCCTGCCAAATTTCAGCCTTCCACCCATACGGGAAGTTGGAGAATTAGTGATGAGTGAGTCAGTCAGTCAGTCAGTCAGTCAGTCAGTGAGTGAGGGCTTTGCCTTTTATTAGTATAGATTCCATACAAATCAATCAATTTTTACAAAAAGTAGATTTGAGAACAAGTCAGCCCCCTTGTTTTTTATATTTCAGCTGCTGTATGCATTTGAATTTCCCCATGGGATTAATAAAGTTTATCTAGTCTAATCTAATAATCTTAAAAAGCCAATCAAAAATCCAAGTCCTTGTCCTTAGTATGTAGCTGATTTATTGCAACAAAAAATATGGTAATGTACTAATTATTTTTATTCTACTAATTGTAATGATTAGGTCTCCTGCTTCACAGCTTTAGAAGCTTGGGTTCAAACATGTGGTTACATATTTTCCCAGCGTCCACATGAGTTTTTTTTTTTTTTCCTGTTTCCTCCCATAATTCAAAGGCATGTATACTAAGTTGACAAAAGCATCTAATTTTACGCCATATGAATTGGTATATAAGTCTTCAGTGAGATGGAATGGTGCACTGTCTATGGTTGGTTTCTGCATTGTGGTAGACTGCTGGGATCGGCTCCTGCATTGTACAACCCTCTTTTGAATAAGATGATTAGAAGTTGCAAGTTTTTAACATACTGAAACTGATTAATACTCTATAATTGAACGTTCCTAGTGGAAATTTCATGCAAAAATATTCAGTTTAAGCAAGGAATCACGCACGTTGTTTTAAAAGGATTAAGTAGATGCAACTAGCGAACCTTGTTGGGCTGAATGGCCTGTATCCATCTAGATTGTTCTAATGTTTTGAAAATATGCTACATCATATAGAAGAACCAACATAAGTTTTCTAATAATTAATCAAAATTATTTTCCAGGTGATAAAATACTCATCTTTTCATTTGGAAAAGGTTTACTCTTATTTTAAAAATGTTTCATTTTTATTTGATTTCAGCATTCAGTGGGAATTTAATAACGCTTAACAGGGTAAAATTAGTATTATCTTCTGTATTAAACTGAATTTTACTTTCGGTCTTGTTTTTAGCAAAATCATGTTTTGAAATACCTACTTAATATAATTATTTAATACTATAATATGTAGTGTAATTATTTTATTTTATTTTTAATTCACAAAATCATATTAGTCCTGCTTATGGTGGAAGGGATTGCCTTGGATCAGCTTTTGAGTATCACATGTGTAACACTGAAGATTGTAGTGGACCATATGAAGACTTCAGAGCTCAACAGTGCTCACAGAAAAGTTCATATTACCACAAGAACACAAAACACACTTGGCTTCCATATGAACATCCAGATGGTGAGTTTATAGTAGTTCTAAAAAGTTTAGGATAGTTGTGATAACTGAGGAAAAAGGGTGAAAATTAACTTAAGCATTATGATTACTCTCTCTGTATGTTTGTATGTTCATGCATTTTGAGTCAGAGAATGGAAATGAACTGGAACCCTTGGACCATAATGTCCAATGCCTCAGCTACACCACACTGCTTTCATGTAACATATACAGTTTCACAGTGCAAATTGTTATTAATATTATTTTACTGTATTAGAAAATAGTAATTTGTTTAAAAAATAAATATTATCTTCCTAGACAAGTGTTAATTCATTCCATAGTTCACACAATTCTTAAGCTAACATGGCTATCCATATCCTAAATTGTAGGTGTAATTTATTAACAATATATTTCTTTCTTTTAAATAAACAAAACATTGGTGCTGTTTTTTAATAGTAATATATTAATATAGAACTTTATACTTTCATATTAAGTTCCTGTTTAAATAAATGTGAAACTATAAAAGTAAACTTTAACATAATTATTGTTTTCAAAGCAAATATTCTATAATAAAACTTGTTGATTTCCTGGAAAAAGCCTGGTACTGCAGCAACAAAGGTTTCAGTATTATTTCAGTATTAAAGGATTTGATTATTCTGTGTTTCAGAGGCACAGAAATGTGAGCTGATTTGTCAGTCTAAAGAAACTGGAGATGTAGTATTCATGAACCAAGTAATACATGATGGTACACGTTGCAGTTACAAAGATCCTTTTAGTGTCTGCGCAAGAGGCGAGTGCCTGGTAAGTGACCAGAATTTATTTGTTTTTAGAATAGATTTTAATTTCTAATAACCAAATCTGGGTATTTTGCTTTTGGGTAATTGATTCTCATATTTGTTTTTCTACAACTTCTTTATTATTGAGATCACAAAAGGGGGTTTGGATTTCTACCAATAAAGAAAATACTGAAAGATTTTTTATAAATGGAAAGGCCATTAACTAATTTGTTTGTCAATTTATGCAGTTTCATAAAAACAATAAAAGCTATGTTACTTCAAATTCAAAATGAAGCTATTTATTAATTAACTTTATGTAGAATTAAACCATGCAATATATTATTATGATTATTATTGGATCTGTATTTAATTATTCTATTTAAAGGAATACTCCACCCAGAATTCATGTATTTTTGTATATTGTTTTGCTTTGTAGTAATGACTGAGAAAAAATTATAATGTTATGTTTTCATGGAGAATGAAGATAAAAATGTATATGAATTTATATGAGATAATACAAGCCTATGGTTAATGGCTACAAAATGAAAAAAGTCCATGTGAAAAAAATAAATCTCATATTACTCACATCACATACTGTATATTATTCCACATGTTAGTTACTAGTCATTTCCTCACAACATACAAAACACATACAGTTTTTGCTAAAATTGTTAAATACCGTATATCTTCTAGTAGTGGCCGGCTTCTTATTGACGCCCGTTTACAATAAACGCCGGGTTTGAAGAGATGTCGCGACAAATAGACGCCAGTCTTTAATAGTAGCCGGTCTCCTTTAAGCGCCGGTCTGTAGTAAACGCCGATCTCCAGTGACCCACCGCCTTTTTCGTACGCTAATCCTCTTTTCGTACCACCTGGGCTACCACCCTCCTGCAGTGAATCATACGGTAAGTACCTTTTCATGTCAAAAAGGTTTTGTCGTCGGATGCTATCGAAGAAGCGAGAAAGTCAAAAAGAAATTTCTTTGTGTACCGTACATTTTGCCCTTTCGTCTCCACATCAATCATAACCCCACAGGGAGGGCAGAGGTGGCGGGAAGAACATGAAAATGCCATCTTTGACACGTTAATCCTGATAAAACTGATTACTGCGCGACAACAAGCAATGGGAGTACCTGTATTGCCATCACTAGAAGAGGAAGATGAAGAAGAACTCACAAATAACGAAGCAATCATTACCTATTCAGACGACGAGTAGATGGTAAGTACTGTACTTTATTGTATCTTATCCAGTGTCATGTTGTAATGTATATGTATATGCATGAGTTTGGAGCTTATTGCATTTCCTTATGTTCCGCTTAGGACTTGTCGGGCTGATGAGCGCTTTCGTGCTAAATTCGGACTGGTGCAGGCCAGTGCTGGTGGCATCATTGGCAAAAAAGTTAACGTCTACCGTACCTGTTTTTCATGCTTACGGTAGTACCGTACTGTATACTGCTTTAATAAGACCGTACTGCTGTACTGATAATTTCATTAAATCCTGAAATGTTCATCCGGTGTTGTTGCCTACATTTTGTGACCATAAATGCGGTACCATACCGTATTTTACTGCCAAATGAACCCCGTTTACCCATCGCCATTCGGTCTGCGAGGCGAATAATAGCCAGTCTCTTTTAAACGCCGGGCCGTCCGAATAATTCTTTGAATAAACGCCGGGGCTACTATTGGAAGATATACAGTAAATGCTTTTGTAAAAATCAGAGCACCACTTAAAGAGGAAATGCGGTTCACATGGCATTGACTTTTTGAATTGAAAATCTCTGCCCCATTTCATTGGTCATGAGTAATGTAACATTTTTTTTACTATGAATGTTTTTTTTGTACCATTTACTATACTAAACCATTGGCTTGTAGTATATCTTATTCTTTTTTATCATTGTTTTCCAAGAAAATCTGAGATTGTATTTTTTCATCCTTTTCATTAAAACACATGGGATAAGCAAAATATAAATTGTATGGCTGGAATTATATATTTATAGTAGTATTATCTTGACATAGAAATTTTTCATGTAATTAATGAAGGAGTTATTTAGAAAAAGGAGACACATGTCACGATCCTTCAGCTTCAGCCTTTTCATAGTTCGAAAAAGGCATGGTGTGCAGGTTTGAATATCAATAGGTGTTGCAAGAAACACAGCAGTTATTACATAAAGAGTCTAATGTCAAGCTTCTATAATTTGAGAAATACATTTTACAGTATTAGTAATGTTAGCTAGTTGTTAACTAATATTTTGTAGATTATTGCTTGTGCTCATATACAGTATGTGTTGTGTTTTGCTGAGCTTATGCCTGCTTTGTCTCAGGTACATTTAGGACAAAGATGTATTGAAAAATTTGCATGTATACTTCTATATTAGCATTTGTAGAGCTTTGTCATCTTCGTTAATCAGTGGTTGACTATTTAAACAATTTAATTATTGTGTTTCTGTTGTTAATTTAATGCCACAGGTTTAGCACATTTGTTTATTTTGATTTCAATGATGAATTCTTATTGCAAAAGAATCAAAGCATGAAACAACAATACAATTAGTCCAAAAACAAAAGCCAGCCTTTATCTCAACCCTATATATGAAATCAAAGACAAGAACAGAAAAAGCTAAAACCTGTGTTTAAATGTAAAAAGTAAATGATATCTAAAAAGAGCCCATAAAGACCCCATAAACCAATCCCACCCACCTTCCCAAGGGTCTTGCTGGGTTTATGAAGAAGGGCTACAAATATAATACAAAACACCAGGCTCACCAGTAATAACTTACCAGCTGCTTTATCTCAGTGTAAGTAAACTTTTCATTGAAACCTTATTAATACTAACAGTTCCACTAATGAAATTATAAAATAAAGCTAGCCAGTGCTGAAGATTAAGACATTTAGGGGATTTGCAGAAAGGACCAGAGGAAATCCTCATCAATGATAAGTATATCAATGATAAGTAGTCAAATGCAACATAGGTATGAGTTGAAGATGAGTAAACTAATAGTTATGGTTTGTAGAGTAGCATTAAACATTGATGAAAATAGCATTTTAACATTTAAGACAGTAACAGGAAGATAGATCTCTATCTCAGATTTTACACAACAAAAGCGAATTGCAGCAGGAACTACAAAAAATACAGTACAGGGCAAAAGCTAACTTATTAACATAAGTTAAAGATGTAAAGTAAGAGTAAAAAGAGTGAATAGGCAGCATGATTGTAAAATAGAAATTACATAATTTCAGCAAAGACTAGGGCTATAAGTAAAAGAGGAGGTAACGATTCAATATTTAGCACACAAGTTCTGCAACATTGGGATACTCATTACAGTATAGACAACTGAGTGCCAGTTCCACACCATGACTTATAAAGGAGTGACCATAAATCTCCACCTCATTAGTAACAGACAACTATTAAAAATTGGAGTTTAAAAGTGTAGTTTTAGTATAGCACTAAACCATTTTTTCCATTAGTGGCCAGATTGATTGCACATGCACAGCGTTAGCTCTTTTGGAGGATATTGATTTCAAGAATCATGATAATTTTTTGCCTTATGATGATGACTGGCTTATAAGCCAATTTAGACTTCTTAAACTTGTCCTGTTACAGTTGTGTCCTGAATTGGAGCCTACATTACAGATACTTTCACACAGAAATCATACAATTCCTGTTCCCTTACGGGTTTTAACTGACTAACTGATCAAAAATCTCATTGTTATTCCTGAGCCATCTCATGCCATCTGTATGGGATGGTATACTTATGATGCTATCCAGAAACATGCAATATCGTTACCGTTAGGATAAAAAAGCCAAGATTAAAAGGTAATATGCACTGATTGGTGATATTCTGAATGTAATCAGTGCAGTTGACTGCAATATGTTGCAATAAAGTCACCATCACAGAATTCATTTGCTTATGATAACAAAAAGTATTTTCATTTAATTAATGTTGTTGCACGTCTCAACTCAAGATTCCTTTATTTTATCAGACAGTAGTGTAATGATTGGCTGCTAGGTAAGTAAGCCTAATTGAACGGATATTATTTAAGTTTAGTACATTCCAAACAACTTATATAGTCTTTCCTTCAGGTGAAAATTGTTATGATATGGAGTTGCAAACATGGCAAATGAAGTGAGACCACCAATAAGCTCCACAAAGGGGAGGCCAGCATCATCACAAACCAATCTGGAAAACACTTACTTCAGACCAGCTTGCCCCAGAAATCTATCTGCATGCTACACCCTGAGCAGGCCCCAAAATGGAAACTGGCCTTAAAAGCTCAAAAAACCTTTGAGCCCCAAAATATACAGAATGCTCTACAAGACATAATAAATACTCCAATTTGTAAAGACAGTTGCAAATAGCAATCTTTGTAAATTGAAAATATATTTACAAAAATAGGAAATAACAAAAATGTTCAAAATGACAATCCAAGGCAATTACAAACATAACAGAAAATACATAAAAATATGAGCAATGATCATTTAAAAACAATAAAAATAATGAAACAGTTAAAAAATACAAGAAAGGAAGAATCCCTGGATGCAACAAAACAGTAATGGGCAGAAGAGGTGAGATATAATGAAAGGCACTCCTGCACACAGTTGGTAATAGAACAGACCATCGGTTCATTAAATTGTAGATGATGGTATTTGGACTTGTTGGGCTGTACACTGTGTGGCAGATGCCTTTGGGCAACCCAGCCAGGACGCCTTGGAGGACCAGCAGAGGGTGTATGCCCACCTCAGACGTGGGGGCAACCACCCTGGTTGCTATAGGGACCACGGGTACAGAGCTTTGAAGCTTGACCCTGTAGGGGCCTGTGGTCACCTCCAGGGTGCACTCCAATGCCTTGGGAGCACTGGACCTCAGCACTTCCGCCACAACCGAAGTGCTGGGGGAAGACGTGCAGGGACACCCGGAGTGCTTCCGGGTACGCAACCGGCACTTCCGCCACACTGGGGAGTGTCGGTGGAAGATTGCCGGGAAGCACCTGGAGCACATCCAGGTGCATATAAAAGGGGCCGCCTCTCTTCAGACAATGATGTGAGTCAGGTGGAAGCAGGACGAGATCTGGGAAGAGATCAAGAGGTGGCCTGAAGAAGTGAAGGCATTGTGTGTGTTGGCCAGGACTTTGGGGACTTTTGGGGACTGTGGCACTTTATTGTAAATATGGAGCACTATAATAAATGTGTCTGCGTGTCTGTGTCCGGGTCATGTTTCACAACTGTCATAGTATGCCCAAAAAAGTGTGCTGCACTAAGATCAATAGGCGCAATATTGAACTGCACAAAATCAGAAACATGGACTGCTTCAGGTCATCAAAGTAATGACAATTCAAAAATGTCTGAATGCTGTACTTTGAATGCAGACTAATATTGCAACATTGAACACGCTTCAGAAACTTTCCCGTACGGACCTCGCGGTTCAGAAATAGTTTCAGAACTTTAAACACAGTCAATCAGTCCATCAAGTACTCCTTGTAGAACTATTTGTACTTATAAGTACAATCACCTCACTGTAAACTTGCACTACAGTTATAATATTGCACGACCTGCACCACTTAATAAAGCGCGTATTTACATATGATGACAATATCATTTTTAAGATCAAATGCAGCAAAATATGTTGATTATATTATACAGATAAAACTTTAACTTTGTTTAAATAATCTGTATTGTTAATAATTGAACATGTGAGTACACAGTGCCGCAGCGCTAGCTAGTTCACGGATTGATCCTACCTCGTGTTGTATTCTTGCTGGGCTGCCGCAACACTGGAAGGATAGATGAATAGAATAATTAAACACGTACTACGAAGATATTTCAGTGTTCCTTAAAAGTTTTGAAGAATCGTCGTCGTAAGCTTACAGATGGCTTAACGTCTTAAGAGCTGATTGTGTGGCGATTGGGTATTTG
The DNA here is from genome assembly GCF_016835505.1 of Polypterus senegalus. Classification (NCBI taxonomy): domain Eukaryota; kingdom Metazoa; phylum Chordata; class Cladistia; order Polypteriformes; family Polypteridae; genus Polypterus; species Polypterus senegalus. The sequence goes on from NC_053154.1 coordinate 260,058,588, forward strand.
GAGAAAGAAAAGTAAGGACAGGAATTAGAGGTTAATACGTTTGAAAGAGACAGTACTGCTGCAATAATTTCATCGAAGGTCGCGCACAATCACTGCACCACCTTGTTCCCATGTTTAATAACATGCTTTCATTCCTATCATCATGAAAAAGATATCACGTATACATCTCAGTATTTTAATTATTCAGACAGCTGTAATATTACGAATGTAATGGATTCTGTGTCCTGTGATTCACACACATAGAGCACATAGAAAAACAAATACAAAACAAAGCATTTAACATGCTTCTTTAGTTACGATGGGATTTGAGAAACTAGTAAATTAAACGATTTTAAGATGAAGTTTATGATGTTCTACTTTAATGACAAAATAAACTGCGTGATTACAGTGGAAATTTCGAGATTAAAGTTGACATTTCGTGCTTTTTTCCCACTGTGTGCCTATTATTTTTTCTGTGTACCCTAATAAGCTTTCATATGACACTCAGACGGTGGGCTACGACTCGCTTTTTCACAGCACTTTGATATCTGACAACTTCTTTTTTATTTTGGGCAATGTGCGACTTTGTGAACTTGAGCTTTCGAGTTTCTCCGACACTCTGTCACTCGATCAACTTCCTTTTGTTGATTATACCACAGTTTAAACCAACAAATAGTACGTTTTTCCTTGCCTCCACTTGGTATTTGCTGAAATTCTTATATTTTCCCCTGTGCTTTTCCCATTGTCTTTTCACAGAAGGCTGAGCTTAAGGCCTATTTATACTGATTTGCATATTCAAAGAGGCGTAATTCTGGGAGGAATGGGTTGGGACAGCAGGCGCATGCACGAGCATTACTCTTCACGCTGATCGGGATTTATGTAGCAGAAGAACACGGAAGTTTGCGTACGCACAGAGTCCTGCATCTGGATTTTTCAGTGCATACACACATTCCCGCTTTTGTGCTTACGCCATGTTATAGTGTGAGTTCTACGCACGGCATTATACATGAGGTCCCTGGTCTCTATTGGCCCAAAAAGAGGGATATAATAAGACTTGAATTTATAACTTTTTATTATGTTTTTTCTGTTTAGTCTTCATTAAGCTTTATCTTAATCAGAATTAAGTGGTAAGAGTTTTCATACCATAGTGTTATTGATAAAACACCAGCTACATTAACACAAACACTCACTGTGAGAGCTATATTGTCTTCCTTAGGGAACTAAAGACTTCAGAGTAAGTACGATGAGGCTAATTCACAGAGGCAAAAAAAATCCCACAAAATGAAAAAAACAAAGCACATCAGTTTAGTATTGATTTGAGTGATAATTTTTTTTGGAATGGGAGGGTCTTAGCCAGCCTTAGTTTCAAATTAGTCCAAATTGGTTAAAATAAACCTGCCATTTAATTATGTAAAAAACAGCTTTAATTAGTATTTTAGTAATTTTAACAAAATTCATTTTTTGTAATATAAATGTTAATGTTTTGGGCACATGCACTGCCCTTTGTATGTAAGAACCATATCTACAGCGTAAAGTCACGAGTGAAGAGCTTCCCATTTACATATACAAAGTACAGTGATGGCAAAAGTGCATTCTTGATCCGATGTAGAACCCTCGTCATGTAAGTAAATAACTCAAGGTAAATTGGTAAATAACATTAGATCTGGCTTTTATGTAAGTAACACATACATTTTAATGTTTTGTGCTCATGCACCGTCCTTTGTATGTAAGAGCCATATCTACAGCATAAAGTCATTTCATTATATTCGTTATAATGAAATTTCTGTTATAATAAAATATTTTTATGGTCCCATGAAATTTGTTGCAAAGGGATTCTACCTATATATCATCTTACTGATATTATAATCAGCTAAATGAGTCTGATCCTTTTATTTTAAATAATGAATTTATACAGAAAGTACAATGTGCAGTGCTTTTAATTTACTAAATCTTCCTAATAAAATGTCTCACTTTCCAACAAACACTTCCTTTAATAATGCATTTGGAAAGGTCACCTCATCCAGACCTAAACCTTTCATATTGTTTTTCCACTATTTATTCCAGCATTGCAATTTTTTTTTTATTTTAATTTATTTTTCTGAATTGAATTTATTAAAAGCATGTAGCATTCCATACAATCAAGTCAAACTTAACAAAACTTAATTCAGTTCAATCCCCACCTATGAGAAAAAGATGAAGGTCAACAGCCAAAACTTAGAGAGCAGTAAAGAGGGAAAGAAGTTCTTCTCCCCAGTATAAATGTTATTAATTAGATCCTGCCAGGTTTTAAAAAAGTTTTGAACAGATTCTCTAAGTGAGAATTAGATTTTTTCTAATTTCAAATAGTATATAACATCGGTTACCCACTGACTTAAAAGAGGTGGGCTAGGATTCTTCAACTTGTGCAAGATAAGTCTACGTGCTAACAGTGCAGAAAGGCAATTACAGTTTGCTTGTCTTTCTCCACTTTAGGCCCATCTGGGAGTACACCAAACACAGTTATTATTGGATTAGGAGTGATTATGGCACCAAGGTTGTCTGAAAGTTTTTGTTCAGAATGATGTTTGGTACATGCTCAAAACATATGGCCAAGTGAGGCTCGAGGTCGATTGCAATGTTCACAGTTTGGATCTTACCCTGGCAACATTTTTAAGAATTTTAAACAAGATAGATATACTCAATAATAGATTTTAAGTTGAATAATTGAATTCTTTGGACATATGGAGCTAGAGTGAATTCTGTGCAAGGTTGCCTTCCACTCCGTTTCTGAAATGTTGAGTAAGAGATCCTTTTCCCACTGTATTCTGGAATCTTTAAAAGGAAGAGACTTTAAAATGTTTTTATATATTATAGAAATGCTGTCTGACACCCCAAGTTTGATCAATATATCTTCTGGAATAGAAATAGGTGGGATGTGAAGAAACTTAGGCAGATTTTCTAATTTGGAGATAGTGGGAACAATTCTGTTGATGAGAAGCTAAGTTTGGAGTGTGGTTGTTCATAGGATGCAAAGACATTATTTATATACAAATCTCTAAATGATTTAATCCCATATGTTTTCCAAACATTAAAAACTGTGTAAGTTTGAGAGGGTGGAAAAAGGTGAAAAAGATTAAATTCTTTAACTTGAAGTGCTTCCCACATTGGTTCCATATTCTGGGTGAATGAAGGACAATGGGGTTGTCAGTATATCGATGATACATTGAGTTTACTGGTATACAAAGCAAAAAATATAAAGAAGTACTGCAGGATTTCATTTCTATTGCAGACCAAGCTAGTGTGTGTTCATCTATTGGTGTCAATGTCCAGGTTTTTATAGCTTACATATTTGCCACGAAGTAATAAAATTGAAAATTAGGTAGAGCCATGTCACTTTCTGATTTAGGTCATTGAAGGATGGCCTTTTGGATGCATGGAAATTTCGAATTCCAAATAAATTAATTCATGATTGAATCTAATTTAAAAAAAAATGATTTGTTAATGTATACAGGGATGATTTGAAATAGCTTAGGGAGGATATTCATCTTGATATTGTTAAATTTCCCTGCTAAAGTAAGATGGAGGGTAGGCCATTTATGCATGTCTTGTTTAAGTTTTTGCATGCAGACAGCACAATTTTGTTGAAAAAGATCTTTATATTTACTTGTGATGTTTACCCCTAGGTATTTAAACTGATCTGCAATGATAAAATGGAAGGTGTCTAATCTAATTTTGTTTGCTAGAGAATTCACTGGAAAAAGTAGACTTCTGTTCAGATTAGTTTTGAATCCAGATATCATTTGAAATTCTGTTAGTGCAGTTAGGGCACATAATTTGGTGGGTCTGATCTATACAGCACCATATATCATCTGCAAATAGGTTTATTTTCTTTTGATGTCCTTCTCTGAAAATACCTTTTATTTATGATGCATTTCGAAAGTGAACAGCCAATGGCTCAATGGCAATTGCAAATAGCAATGAGCATTGCAATTCTACATTGTAAACCTTGCAAGAATTTTAGATGGTGTTGCAAAAGTACACATGCATTGTTATAAATCAGTCTGAACGTACCAATGAAATTACTGAAATAAAATATTTGATATTTATCTGTATTTTTGAAGGGTTACATTTCCTTCATTCTGAATTCAATTAATGTAGGATAAGAGTTCATGAGTATAAAGAGTATGGCAAAAAACATGAATTTGTGGGCACTGAGCTTCATTCTTTCAACTTTCCCTATTCACCTGGTATTATTTTTGAGCTTTGTTTTGATAGTTATCCATGTTTTTTCAAACTGTATGTCACCAGCCAAAGTTGCTTACCAGTTTTTTGCACTGTTCATTTAACATAAAACCTGTGGCAATAAAGATTTAATTAATATTTGAACAAATACTTGGAATATACATCTTCTCTGAAATACTGCAGAGATTAGTTTTTATAAGTCATATTTTATACATCATTTCTTGCTTGTATTTTGTTTTATAGCATGTGGGTTGTGATAAAGAGATTGGATCATACAAACAAGAAGATAAATGTGGAGTGTGTGGTGGAGATAACTCACACTGCAGGACAGTAAAAGGGACATTTGCAAAATCCCCAAAGAGACCTGGTTAGTAAACTTGAGAAATATATCATATTATAAATATTCTTGTTTTCATCTATATAAGATATAATCTTACTTTAGATTTTTCAAGTACAACATTATTCCAGTTCAAACATACAGACACATTTCTTTTACATAACTTATCTGAGCATTATTTATTTGTTATAATATGCACAATATAGCGTGTGGTTTAAGGAATTTTAAATAATATAAAATAATTGTGAAATATGCTGATTTAAAAGTTTATTTAGTAGAATGTTTAGTTTTAATTTTATAAAACCAGAGTTAAAACCATTTAGGAAACAAAAATTAAGTACAGCAATTTGATAATTGTTTATTTGACATTTTCTTCAAGATAACAAACTGGCCTGTACACAGTATATGTCCAAGTCTTTATTCAGAAAAAGTCTGGGATAGTATTAACTATAGTAAATACTTCTTATCTTAAGAAATACAATACATTAAATGATGGTTATTTGAATTTGTGGTACATTGATTACTGTAAAATGTTACCTCTACATTTCATTCCTATTCTTGTAACAATTGTGTATTTTTCCATGTTTTAAGATTCACTACTACAACAACTTGGAAATTCCTTTAGACTAATTATAACATTAATCATATAAACATGATATTATTAATTAAGAATTATCATTTAATCTTTTTTTTTTCACATAGCTGGCATGCTGAAAATGTTTGATATCCCAGCTGGAGCTAGGCATATCCTTATAGAAGAAACTGAACCATCGCCTCATGTAATCGGTAAAAAAACATCTCACTTCTTAAAAAAACTGTAGAATGTTTGCTGATTACAGGGAAGCTTCAAAATACAATTTTAGATATTTTGGTTTTAGTTTATTTACAATTTTATTGTACCTTGCAGTTATCAAAAAATGTAACATGGTCTTGCTTTTATCTTTATAGCCATTAAGAATCAAGCCTCTGGTAATTTCATGTTAAATGCAAAAAGTGATGAACCAAAGTCAAAAACTTTCATTGAAGGTGGTTTGGAGTGGGAATACATAATTGAAAATGGAAAAGAAAGTTTGAAGACAATAGGCCCACTGCATGAAAGCATTATTGTTTTGGTAAGACATATATTTAAATACTAATTTTGGAGGGCAAGAAAAATTGTTAAAATTGACAATTATAGAGAGATTCAAATCTAAAAAAACAGTCTTCGTTTGAACATTTCCATTGTTTTCATCTATAGGTTATTTCAGCCAATCAAGTTTAAATACTGTATATTAACAATATTAAACTAATCAGCTTGCTTTTTTACATTCGTGTTTACATAGTTTAGAGAAAGTACAGGAAAATCAACCTTTGGGCCACTTCCAACAACTGGAACTGGTACTTTAACTGAATACGTTCACAAATTTTCAAGTAAACTATGGTTGTAATTACAGATAGATGATTCATATTTTGTATAGATATATTAAAAAAAAACAAACAGATATGAAATTTGAGAAAAATTACTTCCGGATCACTACCAGAAGTAGTATTTTATTTAAACAACCATCCAAATTTTTTGTATCATGGAAATATAAATATGTACACCAGGGGTGTCCAACTCCAGTCCTGGAGAGCTACTGTAGCTGCAGGTTTCCATTCTAACCATTCATTAAATGACCAGATTTTGCTACTAATTAACTCTTTGCCTTAATTTTAATTGAGGCACAACTTAAGATTCAGGCCCCTTAATTATTTCTTTTTTTCCTTAATTGGCAACCCAACAATATAAAGACACAAAATGAACCAACACATAAACAATAACCTGCGCCCATCACAGAATAACTGAAAATAAAAAAAGGTGAAGGCCTCAGTAATGTTGATCTGCTCAGGTCCACAAAACATTTTAACAGCACTCTTAAAAAAGAAAATCTACAGTTTTGGAAATGTCTGCCATGGCAGAATGAGCACCATGGAATCAACGAGAATTGGCTTCAAGTTAAGAAACTAAATGAAGGCTGGAGTTTGAGGCCCCAACTTAGTTGGTCATCTGTTGGCTCACTTCACATCAAATTTATGTTTATGTGCCATTTAGGAAAAAGAATCAATTCAGCGGTCAGAGTCTCAGGAAAAGTCAGTTAAAATAAAGGGAAATAGTTAATTAGAAGGAAAAACTGGTCACTAATTGAGAAAAGAGTTAGAATGAAAACTTGCAGCCACAGTAGCTCTCCAGGACTGGAGTTGGAGACCCCTGGTGTACACAATATTAAAAACTGTATTCAATTTAATACAGATTCTCTCATTAACTATTATGAATTTTATTATAATTTATACATCATCAGTTCAACAATAACATGTAAACATTGAACATGCCATATAAATATAAAGATGTAATGGGAACAATAAGCTGCTACGTCTCTGTCGTGTTCCTGGTAATACATTTAATTTTATATATTTTTTTATTTCCACCATCATTATCATAATTAAATGTAGCTAAATGCAGTTTTACCTATAACAAATTATTGCAACAAATATCATATAATACTAACACTTTTTCTATGTTTTTAGATGACTATAACTCTTTTTAATTTGCACGTAATGTATATAATGCATATGTAATCATGGAAAAATTCCACCACCGTTTTTTTCTTCTATTGTTGCTTCTGGCAATTTGTATTATATTGGTCAAGTTATTTTTGTAATAAAATTGCCAATACAAAACCTATACTTAAACAGCCAGGTCTACAACACTGCCTACTTATTAATAATGAATATAGCAGTTTTTAGAGAATTCTACCTAACGGTATCTACAGCACTGAGAAAGAATCTTACAAATTAGTTCAGATGAATGAAATTTTGAACCTACACTAAAACTAGCACTGTGTGACTACTACTCTATTATCACAGTATATTCTATACAAAACAATAAAAGAATATAAACTGCTTAAAAAATTAAAAGAACACTTTCAAAACTCATCAGATCTCAATGTGAAAAAAAATCATGCGGGATATCTATACTGATATGGACTGAGTAATGTGTTAGGCACAAAAGGATTTCACATCGTTTGATGGAAATGAAAATTATGAACCTACAAAGGGCTGAATTCAAAGACACCCCAAAAATCAAAATGAAAAAATGATGCGGTAGGGTAGTCCATTTTGCCGAAATTTCATTGCAGCAACTCAAAATCGTACTCAGTAGTTTGTATGGCCACCACGTGCTTGTATGCATGCCTGACAATATCGGGGCATGCTCCTAATGAGACGATGGATGGTGTCCTGGAGGATCTCCTCCCAGATCTGGACCAGGGCATCACTGTACAGTCTGAGGTGGAACCTGGTGGCATTGGATGGACCAAAACATAATGTCCCAGAAATGTTTTATTGGATTTAGGTCAGGCGACCATGGGGGCCAGTCAATGGTATCAATTCCTGCATCCTGTAGGAACTGCCTGCATACTCTCGCCACATGAGGCTGGGCATTTTGGTACACCAGGAGGAACCCAGTACCCACTGCACCATCATTGGGTCTCACAATGGATCCAAGGATTTCATCCCAATACCTAATGGCAGTCAAGCCTGCAGAGGTCTGTGCGTAGCCCCATGGATATGCCTCCCCAGACCATCACTGACCCACCACCAAACCGTTCATGCTGAATCATGTTACAGGCAACATAACGTTCTCCACGGCTTCTCCAGACCCTTTCACGTCTCTCACATATGCTCAGGGTGAACCTGCTCTCATCTGTGAAAACCACAGGTCGCCAGTGGTGGACCTGCCAATTCTGGTATTCTATGGCAAATGCCAATCAAGCTCCATGGTGCTGGGCAGTGAGCACAGGGCCCACTAGAGGATGTTTCTGTTTCTGATTGTTTGGTCGGAGACATTCACACCAGTGGCCAGGTCATTTTTTGGGCTCTGACAGTGCTCATCCTGTTCTTCCTTGCTCAAAGAAGCAGATTCCGGTCCTGCTGATGGGTTAAGGACCTTCTATGGCCCTGTCCAGCTCTCCTAAAGTAACTGCCTGTCTCCTGGAATCTCCTCCATACCCTTGAAACTGTGCTGGGAGACATGGCAAACCTTCTGGCAATGGCATGTATTGATGTGCCGTCCTGGAGAAGTTGGACTACCTGTGCAACCTCTGTAGGGTCCAGTAGTGACACTGTCCGTAGCCAAATGTAAAACTAGTGAAAAAACAGTCATAAAAAATGAGGAGAGAAAAATGTCAGTAGCGGGTTGGATAATGGATGGATGGCCTCCACCTGTTAAACCATTCCTGTTTTGGGGTCGTCTCATTGTTGTCCCTCTAGTGCACCTGTTGTTAATTTCATTAACACTAAAGTACCTGAAACTGATTAAAACTCCCTCTGCTACTTAACTGACCAGATCGATATCCCGGAAGATTCATTGACTTGATGCTATACTCTTAATAAAAAGTGTTCCTTTCATTTTTTGAGCAGTATATAAAATCAGATTTATCCTTAGTTCGTTTTAAAGGTGTTAGAAAACATATTTTGTGAGACAAGGTCTACCTTTTCAATATGGTGTCAGCAGTGAACGTAATTTAGTGATTTAACAAAGTGATATCCCAAGATAGTATTGTGCTATTTATCAGTTTGTACTTAAGTTATTTAAACCTTCTGTGGACAATAAATTCCCATTTTCATTTTTGTTCGTGTCATCATAAATGTATTACTGAGACAAGCTAGAACAAATACTTTAAACAAACCCTTTGGCTTTCTTTTTTCACACTAAAAAAGCACTATTTTTAAAAGATATTGCAGCTAGAAATATATGCAAGTAGACAAGTAAAAAAAGGTAGTTGCAAGGAACAAAATGAAATTTTCTTTTTATTTTTGAGTTAAGCATCTCAAAATCTGCATCTTTTTTCTATGTGGACATTTTTGGCATGTTTTTTGTTTTTTTTTTAAATGGCTAGAGTTTTCATCCCACTGTTCAAATATATACAGTTAGATTGATTGTCAGTACTTTCTGAATACACTGAATACCATGCAATTAAAGTATTCATACTACTTCACTTTTTTCACATTTTGCTATGTTGTGGCCTTCTGCTAATATTATTTAAATTCATTTTCATCACATCAGGCAACACTCTATTCCCTAGAATGACTAAGCAAAATCCAGATTTTACATTTTTTTACAAATGTATTGTTGAGTGTAATGTGAGGAACATATTAATTATGTGATTTTAGCACAAACTGATCATGCAACAAAGCAAAATGTAAGAAAATTGAAGGTGTCTGAATACTTTTTGAATCTACTGTATACAGGTGTAGGAGAGTACATGTGTGTGATTAGGTGTTGCAGTAGACTTCCAGCCAGGTCAGCACTGATTTAATCTCTTTAATCCTATCCAAGGTTATGGGGACTGGAACCTATTTTAACAGCATCAGAAACAAGGAAGGAACTTACCTCGAATGGTGTCATTCCATTGCCTACTCATGCACACATCCACACTTTGGATACAATCGCACATGAGATTCTAACCTAAGATGTTGAATCCATAATCCAGAAGTAGTAACGACTGCACAGTCACACAGTTCACTAAGTAAAATATCATAAACTCAACATATTTAGAGGTCCTCTGACAAGTTTGTGAACTAATGTTCTTAATTTCCAGTTAATATTTAGTAGAAAGTTGCTTACTTGATGTGTGTTTACTGCACCATATGTCACACCAGGTTTCACCTCAAGATGATGATTCTAAAAGCAGCCTGTTGTACAAGTATATTATTCATGAAGATCTTCTTCCAGTGATTGGAAATAATAATGTTCTTCTTGAAGAAATGGAAACTTATGAGTGGGCCTTAAAGAGCTGGTCTCATTGCTCCAAACCATGTGGAGGAGGTAGGTTCAGTTTCATGGCCTTTTTTTTGCTTGTTTAAAACAATGATGTAGCTCCAAATGTTTCAGAAGATGGCAAAGAAAAAAGTTACAAGACAAAAAAACAAATTGGAAATAGGAATGAATACCAAAAATAAAGCAGCATGTCATTTTTAAAATCATATGTTTACTTTTATTTTTTCCATTGTGTTAATGTCTTCCTGTTTCAACAAACAAGTCTTATCTTAATCCATATTTAATGAATGTTGACTTGACTGTCCAGAAATTGATATGTCAGAATTTTGTAACTATATATTTTACTCATTAGCCATTTTTTATTGTTTAGGAACTTTCTACTCTAGGTATTTTAGGTTTCACTATATTCAATAAATTCAGTTTGATTAATTAGAATAATATTTATAATTCGTGATCATTTTAGTATTTAGTATTTTTTAAAATGGTAGAGTATGAGCTTCTTGCTTAATAAATTTTTTGCACATGATAGTTTTAATGTTATTTTTACCCTCTTAGAATCAGATTTTTGGGATTCTCAAAATTATGTTGTTACTGGTTAACAGTCAAACCTTTGCACCCAAACAGTATAAAAAAATAACAAAATAACAAAAAATTGCTATAGCTAAATATATATGATGGCATACCTAATTGCAAAATGTGTGTATGTATATATATATATATATATATATACAGTGGTGTGAAAAACTATTTGTCCCCTTCCTGATTTCTTATTCTTTTGCATGTTTGTCACACAAAATGTTTCTGATCATCAAACACATTTAACCATTAGTCAAATATAACACAAGTAAACACAAAATTCAGTTTTTAAATGATGGTTTTTATTATTTAGGGAGAAAAAAAAATCCAAACCTACATGGCCCTGTGTGAAAAAGTAATTGCCCCCTGAACCTAATAACTGGTTGGGCCACACTTAGCGTTTGCGATAACTTGCAATGAGTCTTTTACAGCACTCTGGAGGAATTTTGGCCCACTCATCTTTGCAGAATTGTTGTAATTCAGCTTTATTTGAGGGTTTTCTAGCATGAACCGCCTTTTTAAGGTCATGCCATAGCATCTCAATTGGATTCAGGTCAGGACTTTGACTAGGCCACTCCAAAGTCTTCATTTTGGTTTTCTTCAGCCATTCAGAGGTGGATTTGCTGGTGTGTTTTGGGTCATTGTCCTGTTGCAGCACCCAAGATCGCTTCAGCTTGAGTTGACGAACAGATGGCGGACATTCTCCTTCAGGATTTTTTGGTAGACAGTAGAATTCATGGTTCCATCTATCACAGCAAAACTTCCAGGTCCTGAAGCAGCAAAACAACCCCAGACCATCACACTACCACCACCATATTTTACTGTTGGTATGATGTTCTTTTTCTGAAATGCTGTGTTCCTTTTATGCCAGATGTAACATGACATTTACCTTCCAAAAAGTTCAACTTTTGTCTCATCAGTCCACAAGGTATTTTCCCAAAAGTCTTGGCAATCATTGAGATGCTTCTTAGCAAAATTGAGACGAGCCCTAATGTTCTTTTTGCTTAACAGTGGTTTGCATCTTGGAAATTTGCCATGCAGGCCGTTTTTGCCCAGTCTCTTTCTTATGGTGGAGTCGTGAACACTGACCTTAATTGAGGCAAGTGAGACCTGCAGTTCTTTAGACGTTGTCCTGGGGTCTTTTGTGACCTCTCGGATGAGTCGTCTCTGCACTCTTGCGGTAATTTTGGTCGGCCGGCCACTCCTGGGAAGGTTCACCACTGTTCCATGTTTTGCCATTTGTGGATAATGGCTCTCACTGTGGTTCGCTGGAGTCCCAAAGCTTTAGAAATGGCTTTTTAACCTTTACCAGACTGATAGACCTCAATTATTTCTGTTCTCATTTGTTCCTGAATTTCTTTGGATCTTGGCATGATGTCTAGCTTTTGAGGTGCTTTTGGTCTACTTCTCTGTGTCAGGCAGCTCCTATTTAAGTGATTTCTTGATTGAAACAGGTGTAGCAGTAATCAGGCCTGGGGGTGGCTACGGAAATTGAACTCAGGTGTGATACACCACAGTTAGGTTATTTTTAACAAGGGGCAATTACTTTTTCACACAGGGCCATGTAGGTTTGGATTTTTTTTCTCCCTAAATAATAAAAACCATCATTTAAAAACTTTTACTTGTGTTATATTTGACTAATGGTTAAATGTGTTTGATGTTCAGAAACATTTTGTGTGACAAACATGCAAAAGAATAAGAAATCAGGAAGGGGGCAAATAGTTTTTCACACCACTGTATATATATATATAATATGCGTGTGTGTGTGTATATCTCTCTATTATAAAAGGAAATCCTGGAATGAGACTTTCTTGGAGATAATTTCAACTCCCGCGAGAGATAATTTCAGATCCCATGAGACAAGACTTTTTGCCAAGAGATTTTGACAAGTCCCACCCTCCTCTCAAACATTTACAACCACGCCCATAGTCCAATCACTTCTCATTTGTATGAATGCTATTGTCATACACAGTTCCTGTGCTCTCAGCTCCAAGCGGGGTCGGAAATAAAAGACAAAGACAAAATAGAACGTCGTAAAGAGATTCAAAAACATTGGCGCAATACACATGCAGAGCAGGTTAGAGATTATGAAAGTACTAAAATTAGAAAGTCTCAAAAAACTGATAGTAAAGATCGCATTACTGCTAAAAAACAGAAATTATTACTCAGTGAAATAAAGGAACAGTGAAAAGAGATCAAATATATGGACCTAGGTGATATGACAGAAGTATGTAGATTTTGTTCAGCTTTAAACATTAAATCAGAGACTTGTAGATCCTCTAATTCGTGTTGCCATCACGGAAAAGTAGTGTTTCTTCCCAATGAAGAGGCCTATCCATGAGAATTAAAAGATTTGTTGTTTGGTGAAAGTGAAATTCACATGCACGAGCGGCAGAGATGCAAAGTGGCGAAGAAGCGAGAGAGTGAAGACCCAAGTATGTATATATAAAATATAGAATAGAACTTCTGTCTGTCTGTCAGTACATCACATGAAAACCACTTCAATTATTTCTACAAAACTTTTGCAAATTATTTGGGTATAGTCTAAGTTTGAATATAGCCTAATCAAAGGTTAGATTTTCTACATTCAGTATAACTGCCAGGGAAAAAAATAAAAGCTAAGACAACCTCATTAAAAATTGGCATTTTCAGTGGACCTTTGTGCCTTTCAACCTCAATTTCTCAAGAACATAATAAGATATCAACTCAATTTGTGATTCAAAAGAATTAGAAACATTTGTGTAGCAAAACAATTTCAGATGTTTATATTGATATTCATAATCATTACCACAATCATTGTGGGACCACGAGTAAATCACTCCACTTATCTTGCTCCAACTGGAAGAACAAAAGAAATGTAACCAATTGTATCTCAAATGTTGTAGGTCACCTTGGATAAAGGTGTCAGCCAAATAAGTAAATGTAATCGAGTATTGAATTCTGAAATAACACAGAATCAAGCTCAAACAAGTAAATGCCTATTTCATATGACAACAACAAACCCCCTCTCAAATGCACACCTGAATGACTAAAAAGAAGTAAAAGTAAGAAAACTTCTGAATTGTTAAAGATAAAAAGGAGTTTTATAATAAAAAGTATAGACTCTTTAAGAGCAGTTGCAATGAAAATCAGTTCTATAATCACATATTTACATATGCTAGAGCTTAATTTCACATTAAGTGGCAAATGAGCTGTTACAGGAATTAATGTGTTAGAGAAGAGTCAAGAATTAAGAGACGATTGTCTTTAATTAACACTGTTAATTTTTATTTTGATGATATTATGAGGCTGAAAAGAACAGGATCTGATTGCTCTCTCAGATAAACATACGAATGATGACAAGTCAAGTTTATTGACATACACGTAAATCATAATCGAATGACATTCTTACTTCTTTGGAAATTGACAGTGATGAAAATACAAATGGTTTCGAAGCCATAGATTGAGATAACAATATATTATGGGTCTCAGTCTGATGCTCTACCCAGCTACTCAGACTGCTTTCAAAATTAATATTAATTTATTATTTAGAACTATTGTGATTCACAAAGCCAGTGACATTTTCTATGTTTTAATATACTGTATGCTCAGTACTGCATAAATCAATACTACTAGCAATAACTGTTATTTAAGTAAAGTTAAAACTTGCTTTTATTTAATTTATTCAGGTATTCAATATACTAAGTATGGATGCCGAAGAAAAAGTGACCAGCGCATGGTACACAGAAATTTCTGTGACACTAATAAGAAACCCAAACCGATTAGAAGACGTTGCAATGCTAACAAATGCAACCAACCTATGTAAGACTTAAGAGATAATTATCTTTATTTACCAGGGATTATGATTATGGGATTATGTGATTATGTATGTTCTTGCTGGCAAACTTTTAATATGAAGCTAAAATATTCACTAAGCTAATATATTTCACTATTCACTGCTTCAGGTTTATTACAGTGTGGGTCATTTGGTATATGGCCTAAGTTTTAAGAAAAGATTGATGTTTAAAGTATAACATTTGTTCATTTAAAATTTATTGATTTTATAAATCATTTTGCAATCAATGTGACTTAGTTCAGTCCAGGGTACAATCAATACTGCATCCTATACATTTATCTTTCATGTCAACCAGAACACACCTCCCAATATATTTTGAAATAGAAAATACCCATCCAACTGAGATTAGTACCTATTTTTTTCATATTCAAGCTTCTTTAGCCAGGCAAATATAACACAATTCATATTCTCCCTCACTGATTGGAGCAACCTGTGTTAGCTATTAAAGTTAAAAAAATCCTCCTAGAACTTGTGGTTCACTCCCAGTGGCACAATGGTAGTGCTGCTGCCTTGCAGTAAGGAGATTGTGAGTTTGTGGCATGTGTGATAGTGCTTTGAGTAGTTAGAAATGCACTCTATAAATGTAATGAATTATTATTATTATTATTATTCCCACTGTGAGGTTTATTCTTCTCTTACGTTTAATACTGCTTAAGTAGGCTATGGACCTTGTACTGTAATTGTACTTGTACATTATACTTGTATAATAAGGCTTAAAACTTGAATAGATATATGGCAGTTAAATTTAGTGCTGTATTTCTGATAAAGAGAAACAGTGCTTTTGAAAATAATTTTGCATTCATATATTTTTAAATAAAGGTTACAGAAAATCAACAATTCACTCATTCCTTATTTTTCCAAACAAGTTTATTCTCTTACATGATAATACATGGTGGGAGGATTGGGGGGTCTGAAAGCCCAGTATGAATGGTGGGTCTGTTCTTTACAGAACAGAATAATTCACACCCTAAAAGTGAGTCATACTGCATTAATTTAGACTTGCCAATCAGTCAAACTTTCGAATATGGATAGAAACGGGAGTGTTTGAAGAAAGCACACCTGGACACAGGGAGCATGTGCAAATTGCACAGAAAAAAGTACACTGGCCAGGATATTTATCCATAGCTCGGTAACTGTAAAGCAGCAGTGCTAACCACTATATTATCAATAAAGCCATTTAAATATTCTATAATTGTGTTTGCAGGTGGTCATCAGAAGACTGGGGCCAGTGCAGTAAAAATTGTGGGAAACTTGGCTTTCAATCCAGAGTAGTGCAGTGTCTTCAGTCACTTCACAATGGCACTAACAGGACAGTTCACACCAAATACTGCTCTGGGGAGAGGCCAGAGAGCCGCAGGCCATGTAATCGCTCACCATGTCCAGCACAGTGGCGAACAGGAGCTTGGTCTCAGGTCAGTTTATAGGTCTATATAGTCATTTTTGTTGTGGCTGCAGAGTACTGTACATTGAAATTTTCATGTGCCTCCATGGAGTTTTGACATGATATATATTGATTAGCACATGGAAATTCATGTTGATATTTAATACACATTATAGTGTGATTTTTTTTTTTTTTTGTTTGTAGGCTCTCTTAATTTATTCCCAAACTTTCTAAACATATACACATGGATTTTTAGCTTAAAATATGTAATAACTATTTTCTGAATAAACAGGTTTTCTGCATTTAATGTTGCTTTGGTTTTGCATAGAAGTCATTTATTAGTTAAAAATAAATCTTTTCAGCAGTGATTCTTGAGTTTTGTTCTTGACTTAAATTGTAACACAAGAGTAACAAAATAACATTTTTATTAAGATTTTAAACTGTCTTAAAAAATGCAAATGTCAGAGAACGAAGATTATAAAATGTACCTACTTAAATAGTCCTTTTAGAACATTAGAACACTCTAGACGAGAACAGGCCATTCAGCCCAACAAAGCTTGCCAGTCCTATCCACTTGTTTCCTCCAAGAAAACATCAAGTCGAGTTTTGAAAGTCCCTAATGTCTTACTGTCTACCACACTACTTGGTAGCTTATTCCAAGTGTCTATCGTTCTTTGTGTAAAGAAAAACTTCCTAATGTTTGTGTGAAATTTACCCTTAACAAGTTTCCAACTGTGTCCCGTATTCTTGATGAACTCATTTTAAAATACAAGTCTCGATCCACTGTACTAATTCCCTTCATAATTTTAAACACTTCAATCATGTCACCTCTTAATCTTCTTTTGCTTAAACTGTAAAGGCTCAGCTCTTTTAATCTTTCCTCATAATTCAACCCCTGTAGACCTGGAATCAGCCTAGTCGCTCTTCTCTGGACCTTTTCTAGTGCTGCTATGTCCTTTTTGTAGCCTGGAGACCAAAACTGCACACAGTACTCAAGATGAGGCCTCACCAGTGCATTATAAAGGTTGAGCATAACCTCCTTGGACTTGTACTCCACAGATCGTGCTATATAACCTAACATTCTGTTAGCCTTCTTAATGGCTTCTGAACACTGTTTGGAAGTTGATAGCTTAGAGTCCACTATGACTCCTAAATCCTTCTCATAAGGTGTACTCTCGATTTTCCGACCGCCCGTTGTGTATTCAAACCTAATATTTTTACTTCCTATGTGTAATACTTTACATTTACTGACATTAAATTTCATCTGCCACAAATCTGCCCAAGCCTGTATGCTATCCAAGTCCTTCTGTAATGATATAACGGATTCCAAATTATCTGCTAATCCACCTATCTTGGTATCATCTGCAAACTTAACCAGCTTGTTACTTATATTCCTATCTAAATCATTTATATATATTAAAAATAGCAGGGCCCTAGCACTGACCCCTGTGGAACACCACTCTTAACATCGCCAGTTCTGATGAGGTTCCTGCACCATCACCCTCTGCTTCCTGTGTCTGAGCCAATTCTGCACCCATCTAAAAACATCACCCTGAACTCCCACTTCTTTTAACTTGATGCCCAACCTCTCATGTGGCACCTTATCAAATGCTTTCTGAAAGTCCAGATAAATAATATCATAAGCTCCACTTTGATCGTATCCTTTTGTTGCCTCCTCATAGAATTCCAACATGTTAGTAAAACACGACCTCCCCCTTCTGAACCCATGCTGACTGTTCAGAATAACTCCTGTCCTTGTCATGTGTTGCTCAATCTTATCCTTAATAATTCCTTCCATTAATTTTCCTGTGATGCTTGTTAAGCTTACTGGCCTATAGTTGCTTGGATCTGCCCTGTCACCCTTTTTATATAATGGGATGATATTTGCCATTTTCCAGTCCTTTGGAATCTCTCCAGTGCACAGTGACTTCCTAAAAATATGTGTCAAGGGTTTATATATGTACTCACTAGCCTCCTTAAGAACACGAGGATAAATATTATCTGGGCCTGGTGATTTGTTTGATTTCATCTTATTTAATCTGAGCAGCACTTCTCCCTCTACAATTTCCAAATCCCTCAGTACCTCCTTAGTAGTTGTGTTTACCTCTGGCAGGTTATCCACTTGCTCACTTGTAAACACCTCAGAAAAATGTAAGTTTAGGGCATCTGCTATTTCATTGTCTGTATCTTTTAATTCCCCTTTACTATTCCTGATGAACTTGACCTCCTCCTTAACTGTTCTTTTACTACTAAAATACTGAAAGAATCTCTTGGGGTCTTCTTTGCCTTATCTGCTATATTCCTCTCCAACTGTCTTTTAGCCTCTCTGATATCCTTCTTAATGGTTGCCCTCATGTTCTCATACGCTACGGTTCTCTTTGCAGTCATTAGTCTTATATGCCTTATACAGCAGTTTTTCCTTTGCAACTTCTTTTTAAATCTTTATTAATCCATCGTGGAGTTTTTTAGTTTCCTATTACTTCCAAATTTAGGTATGTATCTGTCCTGCATTACATGTAAAACATTTTAAACCTGTTCCACTGCTCCTCGACTGTCTCCACATTTAAAAGCTTATCCCAGTCTATCCTACTTAGACTTTGTCGCATCTGCTCAAAATTAGCCCTACTAAAGTTCAACTTAACAATTTTAGTCTTTGCATCTGTACTCTTACAAAATACTGAGAATTGTATTACATTATGGTCACTTGACCCTAGTGGTTCAATCACCTCTACACCCTCAATTCTATCCTGATTATTACAGAATACTAAATCCAGACAGGCTTCACCCCTTGTTGGTGCTTTAACATGCTGTGTTAAAAACAGTCGCTGATTACTTCTAAAACTCCTGCTCTTGTGCTCCTCCATCTGTAAGGTTATCCCAGTTAATATTTGGATAATTAAAGTCCCCATGACTATAATATCCCCTGTAAACTTGCCTTTTGATATTACTAAAAGATGTGTGTTGAAATTACTGTCTGAATTGGGTGGTCTATAACACACTCCTAAAATGAGACCTTTTCCCTAATATTTTCCAGGCAAGCCACATGTCCTCACTAAGATGGGGCTCATCATCCAACTGAAGATGACTTACATTTAATTCCTGTTTGGCATAAACAGCAACCCCACCTCCTTTTCTGTTCTGTCTATCCTTCCTAAAAATGTGTATCCCTCTATGTTACACTCATCCCCATCTTTGTTATTTAGCCAGGTTTCCGTTATTGCTATAATATCATAATTATGCTCTGCTACATACAACTCCAACTCACTTACCTTATTTTTGATACTTCTAGCATTAAGGCAAGCTATTTTTAATGTGTTAATCCTTCTATCTTTACGTGTTTGCTTAAAATTTACATTACTATGCATTTTTATTTCTACACCATTGTTTGTTCTTCCATGTATAGATCTAAATCTGGCCTGTCCTAAACTCCCTGCCCCCATTCCCTAGTTTAAACAATCCTCGACTAGCCTACACATACGCCTCCCCAATACATTGGTGCCCCTCGGTTCAGATGTAACCCGTCACGCGGAACAGGTCCCATCTGTTCCAAAAGGAGTCCCAATGCCCCATAAACCTATACCCTTCTACCCTGCACCAAGATTTGAGCCACGCGTTAAGCCTTCTAATCTCCTCAATCTTACCTGGACTGGCGTGGCACAGGCAGAACTTGGAGAAGACTACCTTGTCAGTTCTGCTCCTCAGCTTGGTACCTAACTCTTTGAATTTGGATCGCAGAACTGACAGACTACCCTTATGTATGTCATTTGTTCCAACGTGGACAATGACAACTGGATCCACCCGCTCTGGCCAAGAGCCTTATCCACCCTTCCAGGGAGGTCTCCCACCTGTGCTCCCGGAAGGCAACACACCGTGCGAGACTCTCTCTCTCTGGAGCACACCTGCGCTTCAATCCCCCTAATGATTGAGTCCCCAACTATCACTACCTCTCTCTTTTTGGGAACTGGTTTTGAGGTGGCCCGTTGGGGCTCCTCAACCCTGCCTACCACCTCAGAATTATCAGAGTCACCGTCCAGCTCCGCCAGGACATGATAACGGTTAGACACTTCTAATTCTGGGGTTGATGCCCCGGACAGTGTGCACCCTTTACCTTACGCCTTCTGACCATGACCCACCTATTCCTACCTGTCTGGTCTGGAATCTCCTCCGCCACCTTACACACTCTCTCTAAAGGACACCTGGGCCAAGTCCGCCAATTCTCTATTACAACACAGGTCAGCCAACTCCTCCTCCAGTTCCAGCGACCCTGAGCTCGAGGTGCTGGATCAGCTGGCATCTCTTGCAGATGTAGCCCTCATAGACAACTGGCTCTTCCAAATCCATCATCGAAAAGTCCAACATCCAACAGGACTTGCATTGCACCGGCCTCATTATTAAAATTTGACTTGGGATTACTAAGATGCCTTAACGTTTTTTTTTTTCTTAAAATTAAATTTCTTCTTCTTTCAGCTGCTCCTTAACTTAAATGGTAACACTAAGATCTGCTACAGATATATTACAACTTTTCCCCTTAAGCTGCCTGCTGTTTGCCTTCTATGAGGTTAACTTTACTTTTCTCTGTCTCTTCTCCTAACTTTGTGCTCCTCTTACTTATAAGCTCTTCACTCGCACTGTTTGTATTCCCCCATATTAATGAACCAATACGCTGTCACCCACTTAACTGTTCTACTTCTGGACCGCTAAGGACTGTTTAATCTAAAATAAACAAATAAATAAAACTTTACTATCTTATTTGCTCCTACTGCTCCTTGTGCCTGATCGGTGTCTTAATCTGGCTGCTGACCTTCGCACTACTGAGCTTCCACCTTTTACTGCTTTGAAGTCAGCCGCGGCCTTTTTTTTTTTTTAACAAAAGTTCAGTTTCATTCAATACTCCTGAAAACGTATAAACTTATATTTTAATTTTGACAAAATGTTAAATTGTATTTTTGGAAATTTCACATTGTGCATGTTGTCCTTTAATAAGAATTTAATTTTCTCCATGCAGTGCTCTGTGAGCTGTGGGGAAGGAATTCAACAACGACAAGTTATCTGCAGAGCCACTGACAACAGCATTGGTTTTTGTGAAGGCGAAAAGCCAGAAACAGTGCTTATCTGTAAAATGATACCTTGTCCAGGTAAAAAACAATGTAGAAAATGTATTTTCTGGACATTGCTAAAATAATATATTTGATTTTTGCTTTCCAAATAACAAAAAGACATGTTGACTTTATTTCTGCATAGTACAGTGAATCCTCGTTTATCACGGTTAATCCGTTCCAGACTCTACCCTGATAAATGAATTTTCGCGAAGTAGGATTCTTTATTTATAAATCGAATATTTTCACAGTTAGAGTATAGAAAACCTGTTTACAACCTTCTAAATATGTTTTTTAACATTATTAGAGCCCTCTAGACATGAAATAACACCCTTTAGTCACCATTACACTCGTATTACCCAATATATTAGACAAAATAAGAGAAAATAAGACATATTAGACATTACAAATATCATATTACTAGGCGCACTCACCTTTTAAGGCGACCAACTTTTATTCTCAATTTTTGTGCGCTCCATGTGTACATTAGACATGTAAGTGTAGGGAATGAGAACATCAAACTGCCCATTCATAACATCTCCCGAAAACGAAAAGTTTTTTTATCTCCTCAAGTGCCTGTCCAAAGTCGTACAATGTCAGCCTGAATCTGTACCGCTAAAGACGGAGTTTCATGCACTTAATAAGCTATAGATGAGAATAAGCAAGCACCATCTCCCCTGATATTTACTACGCGGTGAGGCATTTGTACTCCATCAACATTAATTATTTCCAGAGACATAATTTGGTCTATTTTTCCTGCGCATCACGCACAAAAGCAAGGGAATGATGAAAGCACCAGAACTCTGCTCACATCGCGTCGCTTCGTACCTCAAGCCACCAATAGTAAGTCTGTAATAAGTGGAATACCGTTACACTTTGCACTCACGGGACGGAAGGACAATCCCGAACGCTTTTATATAGTAGATTATTGTACTGTACATTTAATTGCACACAACCACTAACCTATGAAGGCACGACCTCAGTAGGAGAGTCTTCAGAGGTGGTACAGTATCTTCAGCAGGTGCATTGTTGTCTTCAGTGAAGAAGTACTAGGAGTAGGCAGGGGGTGTCTGGGTGTGCGGCTGAAGAACATCTTGATAGGCAGTTGCTGGCACTGTCTTTTCATATGCGTGAGGAGGCTTTTGTAGGGTATTGCCATCTTTAATCATATCCAAGAGTTTCACCTTCTCCTGGATAGTAAGCATCTTCCTCCGGCGCTTAGTTTTATTGTCAGAAGGCTTAGAAAAAGCAGCACGTTTAGGAGCCATCGTAGGGCTTAAATAAAAGTTCTCAGAAAGCGCATGCGTAGTGACGTAAGCGTGTATGAGAAAAAAATCGAGATAGAGTGAAGACGCGAAAGTCGAAGCATGATATAGCGAGGGATCACTGTATGCTTTTTTATCAAATATTGACAAGAAAATAAGAGACTCTAGTAGTAAAAAGTATTAAATCATCATTTAGTTGGTATTGATAAAGGTACAGTATGTTTATACAGTTAGGTCCATAAATATTTGGACAGAGACAACTTTTTTCTAATTTTGGTTCTGTACATTACTACAATGAATTTTAAATGAAACAACTCAGATGAAATTGAAGTACAGACTTTTATCTTTAATTCAGTGGGTTGAACAATAAGATTGCATAAAAATGTTAGGCAACTAAAGCATTTTTTTAACACAATCCCTGCATTTCAGGGGCTCAAAAGTAATTGAACAGTTGCCTCAAAGGCTATTTCATGGGCAGGTGTGGGCAAGTCCGTTGTTATGTCATTATCAATTAAGCAGATAAAAGGCCTGGAGTTGATTTGAAGTGTGGTGCTTGCATGTGGAAGATTTTGCTGTGAACAGACAACCAGCGTTCAAAGGAGCTCTCCATGCAGGTGAAAGAAGCCATCCTTAAGCTATGAAAACAGAAAAAACCCATCCGAGAAATTGCTACAATATTACAAGTGGCAAAATCTACAGTTTGGTACATCCTGAGAAAGAAAGCAAGCACTGGTGAACTTAGCAAAAAGACCTGGACGTCCATGGAAGACAACAGTGGTGGATGATTGCAGAATCATTTCCATGATGAAGAGAAACCCCTTCACAACAGCCAACCAAGTGAACAACACTCTCCAGGGGGTAGGCGTATCATTATCCAAGTCTACCATAAAGAGAAGACTGCATGAAAGTAAATACAGAGGGTGCGCTGCAAGGTGCAAGCCACTCATAAAGCCTCAAGAATAGAATGGCAAGATTGGACTTTGCTAAAGAACATATAAAAAAGCCAGCACAGTTCTGGAAAAACATTCTTTGGACAGATGAAACCAAGATCAACCTCTACCAGAATGATGGCAAGAAAAAAGTATGGAGAAGGCGTGGAACAGCTCATTATCCAAAGCATACTACATCATCTGTAAAACACGGTGGAGGCAGTGTGATGGCTTGGGCGTGCATGGCTGCCAGTGGCACTGGGACACTAGTGTTTATTGATGATGTGACACAGGACAGAAGCAGCCGAATGAATTCTGAGGTGTTCAGAGACATACTGTCTGCTCAAATCCAGCTAAATGCAGTCAAATTGATTGTACGGCGTTTCATGGTACAAATGGACAATGACCCAAAACATACAGCCAAAGCAACCCAGGAGTTTACTAAAGCAAAGAAGCGGAAAATTCTTGAATGGCCAAGTCAGTCACCTGATCTTAACCCAATTGAGCATGCACTTCACTTGTTGAAGACTAAACTTCGGACAGAAAGGCCCACAAACAAACAGCAACTGAAAGCCGCTGCAGTAAAGGCCTGGCAGAGCATTAAAAAGGAGGAAACCCAGCATCTGGTGATGTCCATGAGTTCAATACTTCAGGCTGTCATTGACAGCAAAGGGTTTTCAACTAAGTATTAGAAATGAACATTTTATTTCCAGTTATTTACTTTGTCCAATTACTTTTGAGCCCCTGAAATGAAGGGATTGTGCTAAAAAAAATGCTTTAGTTGCCTAACATTTTTATGCAATCTTATTGTTCAACCCACTGAATTAAAGATAAAAGTCTGTACTTCAATTTCATCTGAGTTGTTTCATTTAAAATTCATTATGGTAATGTATAGAACCAAAAATTAGAAAAAAGTTGTCTCTGTCCAAATATTTATGCACCTAACTGTATAAGTGATGATTCCAAACTGTCATACATTGCTTCTTAGATAGCATTAGAACAAACCCCAAGTACCTGTTTATAATCAAGTTATAAAAAATTAGTTAAAAACAACTTTTTCTAATGCAAACAGATGCCATTTATAAACAATTAGCTAGTAGGACTGACTTAAAAGATACTAGATAATTAAGTTTACAACACAGAATAAAGGTAGAAGCATTTGTCCAAAAAAACACAAAAGTTATGTCAGCAGTGTTCTGTTAGATTGAAAAAGGTAGTAGTAAAAAATGTCTCTAACTGCCAGATAAAACCCCTAGCAGTTCAGCTGGAAACCACAATATGCACTCCCTACCCTAAACCCACCTTCTTTTTTAAAAACAAGCTTCCGTGCTATAAAAACTAGCCAAAAAGGACTGGGAGATAGACAAAGTGAAAAAGTGCATGCAAAAGTTAAATCTAGTAGAAAAAATCATAGGCATCAAAACTCTAAATTAAAGTCAAAAGTGATAATCAAAAAGTATATTACCAAGAAATACTAACAGAAAGACAATCAGAAATAAAGATTTAATACATAATTCACAATCTAAGGTGACTAGGAAATGTCCAATGCTGACCTTTAATTTCATCACAGTGGTAACATCTCAAGTTGCACACTTTATAGAGTTATTTTCTTACCAGTGCCATCGTAGCAGTAGACAAAATGGCAGCACCCATAAAAAACAAAATGGCATCAAATATAACTAATTTAAATATGTTTTAAATCAAAAACTCTTATCTCCAGTGGTTTTAGAATACTTCACAAATCATGATAGGAATGAAAAAGATTATGTTAATATTACAAAAAAAAAGAATTTCAATTAACTCATCCATAACAAGCAAAAAACTGGCCTGATTTAACTTCTAAGTTTTAATTATAAGAAGTGCAGATACATTATTCCCTGTTTGTTAAAATCTTTTTCTTTTTTTTAAGAAAAATCCATCCTGCATTCATTGAGCACGGAAACTATTCAAAATGTAACCCCAAAGGTTCTTTTGGTCTCCCAGAATGTTCCAAGAAATCCTGTTAACAAGATTTTAACAAGTAAGTAATAAATGTATAAAAATGCATATAAGATGTACAATAAAAGTGGACATTTATCAAATTATATTTGATGACTGACATTCTTTAGTGAAAATTTAATTATTTTGGCTAACATTTAAAATGAATGTATCCTGCTCTTATAATACAATAATAACTTTGTGATTATTGTTTTTATTAAAATGTTTTAGATGCAATGCAGTATTCCTGGAAAAAAAGATCTATGGTTTTACTATGTTTTTTACTGTGTACTTCGGAACATTCTTCCAACCTCGATACACAGAAGAAACAATTTACTATCAAATATAAAAAAATCCTAATAAGCTGAGCAAATTCTTTCAATACTATGTCCGTTAGTGTAGAAGTATTATTAGATCTCTTTAAATTTTTGAAAAGATCGTAAGAGTTTAGCTCTGTACAGTTTATATGTAGAAAGGTTAACATAATATTGCAGACAGTATGGTGTAGTGTCTAAAGCACTGGAAGTTTATCCATAATATTGTAAGTTCAGTTCCTGCCTCTGTTTCATGTGTGACTCTGAGTAAATCACTTAAAAGTACTTGTTCTCCAACTGTACAAAACAAAAGGTCATAATTATTGTTAGCAATTAAATCATTCATTGTTCTTAGGAAAAACAAAGCTTAAGTGAGTAAAAAATGAATACTGAGGCTTGTAAATAGTTGATCGTTCATGTCATCAGTCACTGAACATATCTTATAAGGAAACATGCTAAGAGGATGTGTCTGGTGAACTTGGCATATTATTAAAAGTAGTAATTTCTAGATCTTTATTAATGCTTTTTTATTGTATTGCTCATCAATCATGCATTTTAAACCACTGTAGTAAATATTTAATACATTGCTTTGTGCAACTTGAAATTACAGTTAGTGACATTAAAATATAAGAGAGTTAATAAATGTTAATATTTATCTTAAATATTTGTCTAAAGGGATGTGTTTGTACTCTGCTTAATTACAGATGAGCCTTGTCATGGAGATAAATCAATATTCTGTCAGATGGAAGTCTTAGCCCGTTATTGTTCCATTCCTGGATATAATAAGTTATGCTGTGAATCCTGTAACAAAAAAGTAGATTCAACTACAGAACCTCCCAACTTGGAGAAACTGGCTTCTGAGGATAAAACTATAGGAGATACAGTGCAAGTTCATCCCAACCCAAGCCCTCTTCCCATACCAGAATCAACAATACCAATCCCCCTGAATCAACCTGAAATGATAAGTGTTGCTGCTATAAACCATAATAATTCAACTCCTGTTCTTTCAGAACTAATTGTCAATACAACAGTCTCTGTTGCATCTGGTACCTTTGTAACAAACTCAAGGGTTCATAACACCTCATCTGTAAACAATGAACATATTATAACTACAATTAAACTACCTCATGTCCAAAAACTAGCAGGTACTGAAGCCTTGGAGAGTTTAGATACCACTTCTTCGCCACGGCTTACGTTAAAAGCAGATATGACTTTGCCTGGCTCAAACCTTAGGGTGAGCACTTTAAGTTTCTCAGGGGTCACCAAATCAAAAAGGGATGATTCTGTTTCTGAGAAAGACTTGACACACAGAACCTCACCTGTGGTGACATGATTTCTGATGTCAAATGGAAACACCATTGACAGCAAAGTGTCACTGCTTGTTCTCATTCTCCTTGTTTTTTCAAAGGCACTTTTTATTTTATCCATTTGCTGCAAGTAAATCATTTCTGTGTAAGTGGACATCAGTAGGCAAATGAGGCAAATGGTTACCTCGTGGTTTGGCAATAGATGTGTAACAACTTGCTTAAAACAGCTGTTAAGGTACAACTTCCTCTGGAAAGTTTAAAATTAAGGCTTTTAAATATAAATAACATTTCCCACATAAATTAATCACTCTTTAGTGTGACAAATATTAGCTAACTACGGAAATACAATAAAGCTACCTATTGCAGTAGGGGAAAAATGTAAAGCATTGGAGATACAACTTTAGACAAAGTATATAGTGCACAGTAAATTAAACCAGTATTAATATAAGCTGGTGCTCATTTGTTATGTGCTGGTACACTAATCTTAATAAAACAAGTGTTGCAAACTAGTAGCAAAACTTTCTGAATTAATGTAAACAAACTGTATATGTAAGTACTGCCATCCCATTGTGACTGGTGCCAGTGTATTTGAACAAGTGCAGGTTACAACCTTGACTTTGCTTCCAGTTCAGTTATTGTTTTTTAAATTATGTTTCCAGTTATAGTGTATATAGTGTAAATGTCAATGGTATACAGTATAACAATAACTCTGGAAAGGATATTGTAAATTCTAAAGAGTCAAGAGGAAGGACAACTTAAAGAATTTCATACAGTGAGCCTGTTTAACCTGCAATGACTTGCTGCTTGATCTGTCAGTTCAGTCGTGAATTACAGTACATGTCATAACATTGTGTGTTTTGTATAGTTCTTGTATATACATGAATGAGAGCTTTAAATGTTAATATTTATTAAATTTTGAAATACTAGCAAATAGTAAAATACTTTTTTATTGTTATAAAAGAAAATTATTTGCAACTGCCATCACAATGGTGATGAAAAGTATAACCTATAGTAATATAGTGAGTGTATATCAGGACTGAAAATGTGATTGAAAACTTCCCTGCTCTAATTTTTCTCCATGTTCTCTCTGGGGAAAACCTCTTAAATATACAAACATCATTGTTTTTAAGTATTTTCCACTCAAGTTAAACTTCAGAGGCAAGGTAGCAACTTTAAATGGAATTTCAGATACTGCATCTATGACTTTTGTGCTCTTTCAGGAAATGAAACATTATTTCATATATATATATATATATATATATATACACATACATACAGTGCATCCGGAAAGTATTCACAGCGCATCACTTTTTCCACATTTTGTTGTTACAGCCTTATTGCAAAATGGAATCATTTTTTTCCTCAGAATTCTACACACAACACCCCATAATTACATTAAAAAACGTTTACTTGGGATTTTTGCAAATTTATTAAAAATAAAAAAACTGAGAAATCACGTGTACATAAGTAGTCACAGCCTTTGCTCAATGCTTTGTCGATGCACCTTTGACAGCAATTACAGCCTCAAGTCTTTTTGAATATGATGCCCTGAAGCCATTCCTTTGATATCTTGGCTGTGTGCTTACGGTTGTTGTCCTGCTGAAAGATTAACCGTTGCCCCATTCTGAGGTCAAGAGCGCTCTAGAGTATGTTTTCATCCAGGATGTGTCTATACATTGCTGCAGTCATCTTTCCCTTTATCCTGACTAGTCTCCCAGTTTCTGCCACTGAAAAACATCCCCACAGCATGATGCTGCCACCATCATGCTTCACTGTAGGGATGGTATTGGCCTGGTGATGAGCGGTGCCTGGTTTTCTCCAAACGTGACGCCTGGCATTCACACCAAACAGTTCAGTCTTTGTCTCATCAGACCAGAGAATTTTGTTTCTCATGGTCTGAGAGTCCTTCAGGTGCCTTTTGGCAAACTCCAGACAGGCTGCCATGTGCCTTTTACTAAGGAGTGGCTTCTGTCTGGCCACTCTACCATACAGGCCTGATTGGTGGATTGCTGCAGAGATGGTTGTCTTTCTGGAAGGTTCTCCTCTCTCCACAGAGGACCTCTGGAGCTCTGACAGAGTGACCATCGAGTTCTTGGTCATCTCCCTGACTAATGCCCTTCTCCCCCGATTGCTCAGTTTAGATGGCCAGCCAGCTCTAGGAAGAGTCCTGGTGGTTTCGAACTTCTTCCACTTACGGATGATGGAGGCTACTGTGCTCATTGGGACCTTCAAAGCAGCAGAAATTTTTCTGTAACCTTCCCCAGATTTGTGCCTCGAGACAATCCTGTCTCGGAGGTCTACGGACAAATCCTTTGACTTCATGCTTGATTTGTGCTCTTGACATTAACTGTCAACTGTGGGACCTTATATAGATGGTGTGTGCCTTTCCAAATCATGTCCAATCAACAGAATTTGCCAAAGGTGGACTCCAATTAAGCTGCAGAAACATCTCAAGGATGATCAGGGGAAACAGGATGTACCTGAGCTCAATTTTGAGCTTCATGGCAAAGGCTGTGAATACTTAAGTACAAGTGCTTTCTCAATTTTTTTATTTTTAATAAATTTGCAAAAATCTCAAGTAAACTTTTTTCACATTGTCATTATGGGGTGTTGTGTGTAGAATTCTGAGCAAAAAATGAATTTAATCCATTTTGGAATAAGGCTGTAACGTAACAAAATGTGGAAAAATTGATGTGCTGTGAATACTTTCCGGATGCACTGTTATACTGTATATTTTTTATATATATATATATATATATATATATATATATATATATATATATATATACAGTATATATATGTTTTACTGTGTTTGAAAATGACTATCCCTTTTTCTCTCCAAGCCATCATCAGTGTCGTGCAATTTCAGGTTTACAAATTTGTACTAAATCATTTATTTGAAACATATGACCAGAAAGAGTTAAAAAAAAATCATCCCATGAGAAGGTGCTAAAATTCTTATTATTGTTCTTGACATTAATGGTCGATGTAATTTAGCCAAGAATCAACTGTGAAATAACCTTTAAGATCCTTGGTAAGTTTACTCTTATGTATTATTGCCAAACTTCAATTCATATGTCTTTTGGAAACCAAAATACAGTTTACACTGAATGTTTAGCAAAAATCTGATTATGGAGAGTTTTTGTGCAGCTGTTTTGCTCAGTATTGTTAAACTTTGTTGAAGCACGTGGTACTTTAGAAATATGTCTTTGAAACAAAGTAATGTGGGGCAGACAGCACTTAAGGTTAAACTTGATTTATTTTCTTGTTACATTGTGCCAGTTACATATATATATGTATAAATATGATACTGTACTGGACATCTCGCATTCAGAAAATAAATATATGTGTACTTATTTTACAAAGGTGCTGACATACCAATGGAATGCCACAATGTGTCTAATTTTGTTTTTTTCAAATTGTTCCGTTTTATCCTTTTGTGTGTGTGTATGTATGAGTTTTATTATGTTAGGAGACACACTGATGAAGGGATTGTGTTTTCACTGTTCTCAAACATGGCCTTGTGGAAATGCTTTGGATATATTTATTCAGATTCAGATATTTTGGTTGTGCACATCTTTGATTTTAACTCCTGTTTTATAGTTTCAGTTTTACAGAGTAATATTTTCCAATTTTCAGGTTTGCAGCATACATTGTTAATTTATGTTGAAATAATTTCTCCAGTTACTTTTTTTTAAGTTCATTTGGTTTTTAATTTGCACAAAATATGGTTATGTTGATAATTTGCTGTTCAGCTGTACATATGTGTGAGTATTCTAGTAACAGCAACCAATTTCTGAGTAAACGTGTTCCAGATAAGAAGAATCGGCATAGTAGTGCACGAGGCTATGGAAGTTTATTAAAACAGATTGCCTTCATAGAGCATCTAAGGAACTGAAATTATGTCTGTTGTTTTAATCTAAGTCTTTTTCCACTCAACAAAATCTGTTTACTTGTACCAAGTCTTTAACATTCGCTCTGTTAAAAGCCTTCCTCCACTCAGTACACCATGTTATTTGTGCTGTTGGCTGAGCTAATTACTATATGTTGTATTATTCTGTGATTAATCATATGTTATGAAAAACTGCAGATAATATACTGTGAAAACTATTGATTGAAAACTCTGTAATAAGAGGTCTGCAGTGTTTCATGTTGTAATAGTTTTGAATTTTACAGTATATCTTAGCATTAATTCTTCCTAATATAACAAAACATTGTTAAATGCATTTAATCTAAGGATGCCAGTGGACACTATCCCAGGATCATCAAGTGCAAGACAGGAAAGAAGTGGCAGCCCATTTCAGGACCTCTTCCTACACACCCACCCAGTCTCACACTCACAAGAATAAATTTGGAATCTCCGTTTAAACTAACCTGCACATCTGTGGGGGATGTGGGAAGAAAACCAGAGTAGCCAGAGGAAACTCCAGTTAGACATGGGGAGTATGTGCAGTAGTCATTTTAGGATATTTGAAAAAAATGCAGTGTAAAACTCTGTTCTCTCTCTATCCTCCAACAAAACTTCCCTGCTCCATGCAGCAAAACTCCACTCTACATTTTTGAAAATGTTGACTACCACCAAAACCTCTTTCCTCATTCCATCCACAAACACAAAAACAAGAAAAACACAAAATGGACACTTTGACACATGGGGTCCCGGTAGTTGGCGGTCTTGGATGGCTGGAACCCCTACCAACCAGCATTAGGTACATCTCTGGAGTGGGCAGTTGTCCATTGCAGAGCCTTATCACGAAGATGCCTACACTCATATAATATAGAATTTATGATGGGAGTTGAAATTAGATAAGCAGGTTAGAAAATGGATGGATTGATTTTTATTCACTTCTTCTGTACAAACTAAACATTTCCAGTATGTTGTGAAGAGTGCTAGTTAGGATTGTATTTACTGTACAAGGTGCTACATTACACATAAATACTTACAGTATATATTTGCTTAGCAGGATTTTAAAACTTGTGCATGATGCAAATTCTTTATAGAAACAAGGGAACATTTTAATATTTAGGATAGTAGAAAAAGTGTTGCTGTCCTAAAATGCGCAATTATATTAGAATTTTAAATTATAGAAAAATGAAAATGAACAGATGCATTAAATGTCAAGGAAGTAAACTTCATAGTTTAACACTTCAAATAATTAATAAGTTGCAAAAAGCAGATTATAAAACAAGTTAACATTGTATAATCAAAACATCTTAAAGTGTAATAAGCTGCAGGAGTTTCAAAGAAAAAATGTTTACAGGGAATTAACATTATTGGCAGTTTAAAATTGCAATTCTACCCATATGAACAATTAGAGAAATGTACACTTTTGAAATGTAAATTGACAAATTTGTATCTACTGTGATAGTAAAATATTGGGTGGGTTAACTGCTATGATTGATGGCTACTATGGCTCCTTCTGTAGTATCTAGCTTACGTATTTCTTGTTTTGTCTCTGAGCTAAGAGGGAGGAAGGAGGATCATATTTTGGCAGAGGTCAGGGGACAGATGCAATTTTGAAAGAGGTAGGAGGGAGGGTGCAATTTTGCCAGAGGAAGGATGGTGCCTTTGAGGAGGGAGGAGGATGCCCTAAACAGACAAAATACTTCTAAAACATGATAAACATTTGTAAATATGGTAAAGTTAGCAAGCCACAATTTATATGACTGTTTTACAGTCAAATGCAGAAAGAAAATAACTGGTAAGACCAAGAATCTTATGTGGAGGTTTGTACTATAGTGGATACTGGACAACAGATTAGAGTGAAACCTGGAAACAGCAGGGGTTTCACATGACTTACTTTGAGAAATTCATTCTGATAGATTATTTGAAAAAATAAATAGAATTCTGAATGTTGTATGGCAATATTACCTTCAAATTAAATGTTTCAACATTTTCAAACTTTGCCTCATTGATTTTTGGACTTGTCCTATGTAATCATGTTGGGTTTTACTGAAGATACAATTTCTTACCATTAAAATATTTTAGAGACTATTGGTCAAATGTGGTTATTTTAAGGGTTTTCCTTGTTTTCTTCCCTAGTATTAATAATAAACTTTACATTGTACATATATATGTATGGTTTGGTCTTTAAATAAAGTATCTAAGTGTTAGGTAGCTAGTTTCAGCAAACACTGAATAAAATATCTACTGTAGCTGCAGAATGTGGCACTATGTATCATATATAAAAGCTTGATGATCAGCTGTTATGGTGTAACTGTGATAAAAAGCTGAACTGTAGTCTATGAACAGTACGCTGGAATAGTTGTGTTTATTATCCAGCAGTTGCCTGTCTATTTGTGCTTGCTTGCAAAAAGCCAAAAGCTACTGCAAGTATTAAGAGTATTAGAAAGTGGTTGACCATCATTTTATGGTTGCAGAGACCACTAGAGGACAGTACAAGCTTAAACCAGTAATACTAATTGAAAAGTATGAACATTATGTGGTTTCCAAGTATTGGAAATGCAAATGCATTTAACTTAAAATGTACAATGAATTAAAAAAAATTTTTCCACTTTGAAATTTGAAAAAGAACTGTTATATGTCAAAAGCAGAAATATACTGTCTTGAATAAAGGATCCAGATACAGTAGATGAGGTACTGTACATTTTTAGTACACAAATGCATGCAAACCTTCATGTAGTCACATGTTTCGTGATCTTTATGAAACAGGGTTTTAACACATTTTGCAAGGGTTTTTTTGTTGCCTTTTTTTTCTTTTTTTTAAATCCCCACTTAACCTCCGTGATGAGCTCTGTCATGACCAATTAAAATGACCTAATGGATGTCTCTTGACACATTTGGGGCTGCTAATCAGTCTATTGAAATGTTTCATGTGTATATGTTGCTTTCTCTTTATGTCTGTATTTTTTCCCAAAATATGCTGATTAATTCTAGTTAAACATTCCAGGTTTTATTTTGTTTTTTTGGTTTGGTTTTTTTTTTTCAAAAAAATTTGTTTTTGAATTTTCCTCTCACCACAACACTGAATTGGATTAAACAGATTTGAGAATGAATGTAGCAATTTAGGTATGTATTGGTCTAGTGGTTTTCTTTACTGCATGGACACTATTAATCTTTATAGTGTTTATAGTTAAACCTTTAATTCTATTTGAATTGCAATGCTATAGTTTGCTGTGAGAAACACTTTTAAATATCTTGGAATAAAAAGATTGTTTATAAAATAGCAAATTAAAGATTGTTAAATTTGGGACAAGGTTTTTGCATGGTGCAACCAGACATGCAGCAAGAAGAATAGATATATATGTGATATGTCCACAAAACAGTATTAAAGTATCCACAAGTTTACAGCAATGCTAAAAATTAAAACTTTTCAATTACGTATATTTGAACTTAATCAGTGAAGTTTCTGCAAAGGAATGAAGAAGAGACATTAATTACATGCACTCAATCTGCTGTTTTAAAGTTGTTTATTTATAGTCAAGAATATACTTATGAAACATTTTAAATAAGTGATACATTGTATATAGTATTATACATGTGACTGCACTTGAGCCTGCTCTAGTCACACATCAACACTTTATATAAATAAAAAGTAATATCTGGCAGGAATTCTTTTTGATATATTAAAGTTTACAGTGACAGGAATTATTTATTATGCATTTGTAACTTTTATTTACATATATTTATAATGTGTATAGCAATGTTTAAAACAAAAACTTGAGCAAAACTACAGTATAACAAGTTTGAACATGTCCAAGGTTTCTGTTAAAAGAAGTGCACATTGCATATTGAAATTCTTACAATTTCCAAAAGGTGTTCAGTATAAATTAGACTTGGGTCTACATGGCAGTACTAGCCAAAAAGTGTTTAATTTACATTTTCTGTAACTGAAGCAAAACGCTTCTGCATTTTCTGTAACTGAAGCAAAACGCTTCTGCATTGTGAAGTTACATTGATGGTATATTATTAGGCAAGAGGTAATTTCTGTTTTTAAAAGAATGGCCTGATTTAAAAAAAAAAAAAACTTAAGACTATAAGTCAGTAGGTTTCATTTTTTTAAGGAAAACAACTTTTTGTTGTCATATTTAATGAAATATGTCCAAGTCTATCACTCATTTCCATAAATATATTAGACCACATTTATATTTTTCTGATGTGCTATTGATACAGTATGTCTATTAACTTGCAGAAAAATGGTAATAGTTTTTAATTTGACATTTTCACATTGGAACAATCTTAATTTCCTGGTTATTTACATGTATTGCAAGTTTAAAAAAAATCACTTTTATTCTCTGTCAGCCACAGGATTACTGCTTCAGGTATTAGAATCTCTTTGGCACCTTTCAGTTGATTATCACTTCTCTGAGTACCCAAAGTGCAGAGAACAAAAATGTAAAATGCAAACCCATGTGTGTTGCAGTTGACAGCTCTATATACTTTATCACTTCGTAAGTAATAGCAGGTAGCAAAATTAATGGGATCCTTTTTTCCTTCAGCGTTGCCCAGATGTTATTCTTGTTGATAACTTTTTCCTTAAATGTTTCACAAAATCTGCCTGAGCTTGAGGTAAAGCTTGATTTACAAGAGACTTTGGCAGCCAGCCCTGAAAAATTAGCAGAAGACAAAGCATGCAGCTATAATTTTTTTTACATAAACCACCTAGCATTATTGTAATATTTTATGTCTGGACATTAGACTTCATAAAATTTTGGATTTTTTACTTTGAAAACACTTTCAATGTGCCTGTAAACTGATAACTTAACCAAAGATGTAAATATGTTTTTATTTAAAATGTATTCATGTTATGAAGTAAATGATGCCATAAGGTACACTATATTGCCAAAAGTATTGGGATGCCTACCTTTACACACAAATGAACTTTAATGACATCCCATTCTTAATTCATAGCCTTTAATATGGAGTTGGCCCACCCTTTGCAGCTATAACAGCTTCCACTCTTCTGGGGAGGCTTTCCACAAGGTTTAGGAGTGTGTTTATAGGAATTTACGGCCATTCTTACAGGAGAGCATTTGTGAGGTCAGGTACTGATGTTTGACAAGTAGACCCGGCTCGCAGTCTCTGCTCTATTTCATCCCGAACATGTTCTGTCGGGTTGAGGTCAACGCTCTGAGCAAGCCAGTCAAGTTCCTCCACACCAAACTCACTCATCCATCTCTTTATAGACCTTGCTTTATACACTAGTGCACAGTAATGTTGGAACAGGAAGTGGACATCCCCAAATTGTTCCCACAAATTTGGAAACATGAAATTGTCCAAAATGGCTTTGTACACTAAAGCATCAAGAGTTCCTTTCACTGGCATTAAAGGGCCAAGCCCAACCCCACACCATAATACCCCCTCCAAAAAACTTTCCACTTGGCACAATGCAGTCAGGCAAGTACAAAACCCAGACTCGTCCATCAGATTGCCAGACAGAGAAGCATGATTCGTCACTCCAGAGGACACATTTCCAGTGCTCTGGAGTCAAGTGGTGGTGTGCTTTACACCACTGCATCCAACGCTTTGCATTGCACTTGGTGATGTATGGCTTGGATGCAGCTGCTCAGCCATGGATACCATTCCATGAAGCTCTCTACGCACTGTTCTTGAGCTAATCTGGAGGCCACAGGAAGTTTGGAGGTCTGCAGCTATTGACTCTGCAGAAAGATGTTGATTTCTGCATACTGTGTGCCTCAGCATGCAATGTCCCTGCTCTGTGATTTTACGTGGCCTACTACTTTCTGGCTGAGTTGCTGTTTTTCCCAATTATTTCCATTTTGTTATAATACCACTAACAGTTGACCCGTGGAATATTTAGTAGTGAGGACATTTCACGGATAAACTTATTGCACATGTGGTATCCTATCACAGTACCAGGCCTGAATTCACTGAGCTCCTGAGAGCAACCTATTCCTTCACAAATGTTTGTTAAAAGTCGTCTGAATGCCTAGGTGCTTGAATTCAGTGATTTGGAGGGGTGTCCCAATACTTTAGGCAATACAGTGTAGCAGTCATTTTATAGAATTTCATTTTAGAGCTTCTAACTTACCTTTAGGTCCATGTTGAGAAGCCATGTGAAATGACTTTTGTCAGTTCCTAGGGGCTTAACAATAATGCATGAAGGTCCATCTTCAGCCCTAATTGATATTCAAAAAAAATATGATTAGACTTCTTTAAGCATTTCAGAGTATATTTAATGCATGTAATTATTTATAAAACTTACATCAACTATCTTTGAAGACTGTATGATATTGACCATTGTCTTGGTAACACATTCCTTAATTTAACACTTATTGAAACTGCTGCTCTTTGCAATATTTTAATGTCAAGTGAAAAATGTAGTCAACAAAAATAAGCCTTTTACAGTTTTGATGATGATAGTCTGTCAATGATGTCAAGACAGGAACAGATGCACTCAGTCACGTTCACTCATTTGTGGCCAATAAAGCGTAAACTTACGTAATATTCATGCCTTTGAGATGTTGGAGGAAAATCAAAATACAAGGAAAACAACCCTGTGTTTGTGTGAAATTTCCAATGACAAGCCCAAAGATGTGGTGATTAGGTTAATCAGCAGATAAGTGTGAGTGGCCAAGTATGAGCATCTGTATGACTAGTGCCTCATTCAGGGCTGCTACCTGCCTTGAATCCAGTGCTTCCAGGATAGGCTCTGGTCCCCTGCAACCCTAGTTTGCATTAACTGAGAAAGAGAATGTTGTACAGTATGTTATTTTCAGAATTGTTTCACAAGCTGCTTATTTTTGCATGTCACTGTCTATACAACCTACATTTAAAATCTAGGGTTAACTGTGCCTGAAAGTACTTTCCTACATTTACTTGCCTACAGTCTAGCAAAGTACTTGTCTAAGGATGTCTTGCTGGGATTCTGTGAGGCATGTGCAAGATGTTTGAGAAAACATGTGTCTTATAGAACTTTAGTCCACAAAGCCAGTCTTTGCAGAAGACCACTTATCCTTACCTTACAAATCCATTCTGTGGTGGCAAGGACTCTATCTGAATAGCAGCACCAGCCAAGCAAAACACACTGTCTTGTCTCCAGCAGTGTCTAATGCTCACAAAATCTCTTTGGCCAATCAGGTTCCCTGGTGTCAGGCTTGTAACTTCATGTGTTACCATTGTATTCTGATCAATCTTCTGAACAATCTAAGGATGCAAAATATAACAACCTAACTATGAATGTCTTTGTAACTGACAAAGGGTAACATTTACAGATTTGTTCACAACCACCAAAGAAATATTGTAAGTTCTGTATCAAAAACAGTAAGAATTCATTTACCTTTCCTAAATATTTTTAAAATCTCTCCTTCCTAAATGGTCTGTTTTGGTAGCTTCTACTCATTTAATTACTGATTTTACAGAAAACTGAGAATCAGTTGTATTAATCTATACTAATAAAAGGCAAAGCCCTCACTGACTCACTCACTCACTAACTGACTCACTCACTCATCACTAATTCTTCAACTTCCTGTGTAGGTAGAAGGCTGAAATTTGGCAGGCTCATTCCTTACAGCTTACTTACAAAAGTTGGGCAGGTTTCATTTCGAAATTCTACACGTAATAGTCATAACTGGAACCTATTTTTTCCTCCATATACTATAATAGACTTCTGCTCGATGGCCTCCCACGTAATTTAGTGCCTGCCCATATAAGGCCATCCTTCAGCGGCAATCCAATAGAAACACTGCCGCTAAATATTCACGGGTGAAAGACTGTGCTTATGCAGACAAAGATGAGATGGTCAGGGTGGTGTTTGGGCACAAACTCAGTGAAACTGCGAGAGAAACTTTTAAGTACCGGGTCTTCGCTAACATTAAATACAGCCGTGGACATCGCATGAGATGGCACCAGCGATGCATGTACACCGAGCGGCTCACGTGAACTGACGCAGTGCACAGACAAAAAGCAACAGTTCCAAAGAGTGCTGAACAAAAAATGAAATACACAATTGAGAAGGCAGCAAAAAAATATGAAGCGTGTGACACATACAAGCATATTCATAACTGCAGCTACTGCGGAAACAAAGCACACGGTGGAAAAGTCAATGTCCCGCTAAAGGAAGACAGTGTAAAAAACCTGTGCATGCAGTGTGTCACATCTCAGATAAAGAGGAAGACGAGCTGTTTATTGATGCAGTAAGAAACGAATCGATGAATGAAACCTGTTATCTTTACAACGATTGACAAACACGGAATGTAACTTAAACACAACACATCGTACAAATACGAACCTGATTGAAAGAAATGATAATCAAATCCTTGATGACAGCAACACTCATAACACTCACAAAACAATTACTGTATATTGACAATGATGTTACGTTATTTTTAAAATGTTCCCTTTTTCTTTATATATATATATATATATATATATATATATATATATATATATATATATATATATATATATATATATATATATATATATATACCCCAATCTACATACTTTCAAATAGACAAACCACGCGCCGTGGCACAATGAAAGAGGCTTCGCCTCTAGCGCCGATGTCTGAGGTTCGATTCCCGAGAGGGGGTGCACTGAGTGTGTACACCTGATGACCCCAAAATTAGGGCAAAACACATGTCGCGTACTCTTTGCATTATTTCACAGTAAAACTTTCAATATATATATACACACACATACATATATATCAGCGCTTCCCGATTCATTTTACTCTTGCATCCCGGTATGAAAAAATATGCGGTTAACGCAGAAAGACAGAT
Source organism: Polypterus senegalus (assembly GCF_016835505.1). NCBI lineage: Eukaryota > Metazoa > Chordata > Cladistia > Polypteriformes > Polypteridae > Polypterus > Polypterus senegalus. Next base: position 260,098,304 of record NC_053154.1, read on the forward strand.
CACCAATTGAAGCTTTATGAATAATGGATACTTTATTCGCGATTAATGATTGTTTTGGTAAAGCCATACTCAGTGTATTCATTAGATGAACGGTAAAAAAGTAAGAGTGAGGGGAGGGTGACTTATTGAGGCACGCAGGTGAAACCACAATAGCACGCGGGCTCAATGTAGTGCGTGTCAACTCGATCTGAATTGCGCGATCACATTCGAAAAAATATATCTTTTCAAGTTTTATTTAGTCGACACAAATATCTTTGGTTGTAATGTAAGGCTAATTTACTCTTTACATTTCTATAGTGAAGAAAAATTTATGCAATGATGCCTACATTTAACTTACATTCCTACCAAAGATATTTCTGTCGACTAAATAAAAATTCCTTCTATTTAAAATTTAAATAGAATTGGAACAAATACGATAGTTCATAATATCCACGCAGACTTGCACGTAAGAGCGGGAGTCATCCATTTTAACAAGCAGCGTATATTGCACTGATACGAAATAGCCTGCCCATTTAATTATTTAGGAATGGATAGATAAATTAAGATTTTGTACAAATAATGTTTTTCATTTTTCTTCCTTGACGGATTCTGGCACCCCCAGCAACAGTTGCTCGCACCCCAAAGAGTGTGCAATATATATATATATATATATATATAAAATATGTGTGTGTATATGTATATATGTAGATATGTATCCATCCATCCATTTTCCAACCCGCTGAATCCAAATACAGGGTCACGGGGGTCTGCTGGAGCCAATCCCAGCCAACACAGGGCACAAGGCAGGAAGCAATCCTGGGCAGGGTGCCAACCCACCGCAGAATACACACAAAAACACACCCACACACCAATCACACACTAGGGCCAATTTAGAATCGCCAATCCACCTAACCTGCATGTCTTTGGACTGTGGGAGGAAACCGGGCGCCGGAGGAAACCCACGCAGACACGGGGAGAACATGCAAACTCCACGCAGGGAGGACCCGGGAAGCGAAGTAGATATGTATGTATATGTATATATATGTTTATATATGTGTGTGTATATATGTATGTGTGTATGTATATGTATGTGTGTACATGTAGATATGTATATATATGTATATATATGTGGATGTATGTGTATATATGTAGATACAGTGGAGGAAATAATTATTTGACCCCTCACTGATTTTGTAAGTTTGTCCAATGACAAAGAAATGAAAAGTCTCAGAACAGTATCATTTCAATGGTAGGTTTATTTCAACAGTGGCAGATTGCACATCAAAAGGAAAATCGAAAAAATAACTTTAAATAAAAGATAGAAATTGATTTGCATTTCATTGAGGGAAATAAGTTTTGAACCCTCTAACAAAAAAAGACTTAATACTTAGTGGAAAAACCTTTGTTTGCAAGCACAGAGGTCAAACGTTTCTTGTAATTGATGACCAAGTTTGCGCACATTTTAGGAGGAATGTTGGTCCACTCCTCTTTGCAGATCATCTCTAAATCCCTAAGGTTTCGAGGCTGTCTCTGTGCTACTGTGAGCTTGAGCTCCCTCCATAGGTTTTCTATTGGATTAAGGTCCGGAGACTGACTAGGCCACTCCATGACCTTAATGTGCTTCTTCTTGAGCCACTCCTTTGTTGCCTTTGCTGTATGTTTTGGGTCATTGTCGTGCTGGAACACCCATCCACGACCCATTTTCAGTTTCCTGGCAGAGGGAAGGAGATTGTCGCTCAGGATTTCACGATACATGGCTCCGTCCATTTTTCCGTTAATGCGATTAAGTTGTCCTGTGCCCTTAGCAGAAAAACACCCCCAAAGCAAAATGTTTCCACCCCCATGCTTGACGGTGGGGACGGTGTTTTGGGGTCATAGGCAGCATTTTTCTTCCTCCAAACACAGCGAGTTGAGTTAATGCCAAAGAGCTCTATTTTGGTCTCATCAGACCACAGCACCTTCTCCCAGTCACTCTCTGAATCATTCAGGTGTTCATTGGCAAACTTCAGACGGACCTGCACATGTGCCTTCTTGAGCAGGGGACCTTGCGAGCCCTGCAGGATTTTAATCCATTGCGGTGTAATGTGTTTCCAATGGTTTTCTTGGTGACTGTGGTCCCTGCTAATTTGAGGTCATTAACTAACTCCTCCCGTGTAGTTCTAGGATTCTTTTCACCTTTCTCAGAACCATTGACACCCCATGAGGTGAGATCTTGCGTGGAGCCCCAGAGCGAGGTCGATTGATGGTCATTTTGTGCTCCTTCCATTTTCGAACAATCGCACAAACAGTTGTCACCTTCTCTCCCAGCTTCTTGCTAATGGTTTTGTAGTCCATTCCAGCCTTGTGCAGGTCTACAATTTTGTCTCTGACATCCTTGGACAGCTCTTTGGTCTTTCCCATGTTGTAGAGTGTGGAGTCTGCTTGATTGATTGATTCTGTGGACAGGTGTCTTTTATACAGGTGACTAGTTAAGACAGGTGTCCTTAATGAGGGTGACTAATTGAGTAGAAGTGTCTAACCACTCTGTGGGAGCCAGAACTCTTAATGGTTGGTAGGGGTTCAAAACTTATTTCCCTCAATGAAATGCAAATCAATTTCTATCTTTTATTTAAAGTTATTTTTTCGATTTTCCTTTTGATGTGCAATCTGCCACTGTTGAAATAAACCTACCATTGAAATGATACTGTTCTGAGACTTTTCATTTCTTTGTCATTGGACAAACTTACAAAATCAGTGAGGGGTCAAATAATTATTTCCTCCACTGTATGTATATATGTGTGTCTGTATATATATATATATATATGTGTTTATATGTATATATGTATGGATATTTATATATATATATATGTTTATATGTGTGTGTGTATATATATATATATATATATATATATATATATATATATATATATATATATATATGACAGCAACACTCATCACTCACAACAGTGACAAAACAATTACATTGACAATCATGTTATGTTATTTTCAAAATGTTTCCTTTTCTTTTTCATTACTTCTTTAACACACTACTTCTCCGCTACGAAGCGCGGGTATTTTGCTAGTATATTTTATATATATTATATTAAAAATTATATATATACAGTGGTGTGAAAAACTATTTGCCCCTTCCTGATTTCTTATTCTTTTGCATTTTTGTCACACAAAATGTTTCTGATCATCAAACACATTTAACCATTAGTCAAATATAACACAAGTAAACACAAAATGCAGTTTTTAAATGATGGTTTTATTATTTAGGGAGAAAAAAAATCCAAACTTACATGGCCCTGTGTGAAAAAGTAATTGCCCCCTGAACCTAATAACTGGTTGGGCCACCCTTAGCAGCAATACCTGCAATCAAGCGTTTGCGATAACTTGCAATGAGTCTTTTACAGCGCTCTGGAGGAATTTTGGCCCACTCATCTTTGCAGAATTGTTGTAATTCAGCAAAAACAACATTAGGGCTCGTTTCAATTTTGCTAAGAAACATCTCCATGATTGCCAAGACTTTTGGGAAAATACCTTGTGGACTGATGAGACAAAAGTTGAACTTTTTGGAAGGCAAATGTCCCGTTACACCTGGCATAAAAGGAACACAGCATTTCAGAAAAAGAACATCATACCAACAGTAAAATATGGTGGTGGTAGTGTGATGGTCTGGGGTTGTTTTGCTACTTCAGGACCTGGAAGGCTTGCTGTGATAGATGGAACCATGAATTCTACTGTCTACCAAAAAATTCTGAAGGAGAATGTCCGCCATCTGTTCATCAACTCAAGCTGAAGCGATCTTGGGTGCTGCAACAGGACAATGACCCAAAACACACCAGCAAATCCACCTCTGAATGGCTGAAGAAAAACAAAATGAAGACTTTGGAGTGGCCTAGTCAAAGTCCTGACCTGAATCCAATTGAATGCTATGGCATGACCTTAAAAGGCAGTTCATGCTAGAAAACCCTCAAATAAAGCTGAATTACAACAATTCTGCAAAGATGAGTGGGCCAAAATTCCTCCAGAGCGCTGTAAAAGACTCATTGCAAGTTATCGCAAACGCTTGATTGCAGGTATTGCTGCTAAGGGTGGCCCAACCAGTTATTAGGTTCAGGGGGCAATTACTTTTTCACACAGGGCCATGTAGGTTTGGATTTTTTCTCCCTAAATAATAAAAACCATCATTTAAAAACTGCATTTTGTGTTTACTTGTGTTATATTTGACTAATGGTTAAATGTGTTTGATGATCAGAAACATTTTGTGTGACAAACATGCAAAAGAATAAGAAATCAGGAAGGGGGCAAATAGTTTTTCACACCACTGTATAATTTCATCCCACATTCCTAAGATTTGTTAAATGGTAACTTTGAATTGAATGCATAGATAAACACACTTGGTGAATATTTGATGAATATACTGTGTTCTGCATGCAATTTGTGATGTAATAACACGTTTAATTGAAAAAGCTGCCCGGTCCTATTTTATTCCAACAGCATCAAATGCAAGTTGGTTTAGGGCAGGTTTTATTGAAATCTGTAAAATTATGGTAGCACATATGTGATACATTCCTTTAACTCCACTGTCTCTGTATTGATGAGGTTGGCTTCTGTAATGAAGCACTCAGAATGAAGAGACTCTTCATAGAGAGGAGAGACTCTTCTCATATTGTGGACAGGGTGCTCAGTCAAGCCTGGAGACCACCTTGTAACATCCACTCTAAGAAGAACCCCATTAATGAAACCCACTTCCTGCTGGCTCTCCCATTACACTCTTTACACCCTATTTCTCGCACAGGTCATCAAACAAAATTCCCTGATTTTTCAGACTTATTTTTTCACAGGAGCCTATTTTCCTAACTCTCCCTTGATCTCCTTCCTTCAAGCATTTAACTAATGCAAACTTCTTATCTGAAGCTCACTACACAGAGGAGAGCTACATCTCTTGGCTGGCACTTTGAGCTGCAACAGGAGCCACAGTGTCACTTGCATATATATCATAAACAATACCGTTGTATCTGACTCATTACTACTACTCATCCAGTGAGGTTGTATTAATGGGTATGTCTCCATGAGAAAAATGGGTGTAATGCCAATCTTTGCTTTTTGTAAATTGGCATTGTCAAGTAGGCCATGATAATCAGGAGATGTAGAAATGTTTAGGTGACTTCGCACATAAATCAGATATAGTTCTTTTATCCTTTGATGACATAGGCAGTTTTCCATCACAGATGTATCTGTATTTTGCAGAACTAATTAACTTTTGTGTTCTTCAGTTACTATGTCAGTGCTTGTTAGCTGAGCTAGTCATGGTCATGAACGAGGATTGGCAACATTGCACTGTTAAATAGCACGTTTATGTTAGCAGTGGTATTATAAAAAAATATATTAATCTGACAGGCATGCCCAATGCTTTGAGCCTGTAACCTGGTAAAGTTGTTAATATATACTAATTATGTCTACTGTTCAATTACTTTGAAAGCAAATTACTGTTGTAGCTCCCCACAACCTTAAAACTAGGTAAAGCAAGTTCAGTGAAGGTATGAATATTGCTGCCAGTGAATGTTATTAGGCATATGCAAATGTTGGAAATTCACAATTATAAATGTTTTTAAGGTCTAAAAAACCACCAGCACATAAATTCTAAAAAAACACTACCACATTAACCTTACTTGAATTTTGCTGACATTTGGATTCCAAGTGCTTATTTCTTCCAGCTTTTCAAACAATTCATAGTAGAGCTGCCTAGGTGTTGCATCCAGAACAGCCTCTAGTTTAAAAACCTTGCCCACTTCAGGAATTACCTTGCTTGAAACAGTGTCACCATTTGTCTATATCAAATGAAAACAAAATAATAGTTTCATGAACACAAAAAGAGGGATGAGAATATAGAGAGGATATACAAAATAATTTAAAGGAAAAGCAAAAAAACTATTGCCTCTTTGGGCCTACCTATATATTGGTCTGTAACACTATTTGCTTATGTCCTCCTGAAGTTACCACTCCATACTCTCCTCTGCATCCTCATTTGCTGTACCGTCTGTCTTCCACTCTTTTCTACAGTCTCTTTCCATCTTGTCCTATATACCTTCTAATTCTAAACTTGACGGCCACTGGCAGGTAGTGGCCTTTAATCACTAGGATTATTTTTCAGGTCAGGTCAGGAATAATCATCTAAAGTTGTTTTGCCTTCTATGCAGAGCTACCTCTGGCAACCCAAGGTGCACCATCATACATGATCCCCGATACTAAGGACAAGACATCCTGGGGGGTTATAGCACTACTTGCCCTCCACACATAGACCAATGGCACACCTATTCCATATGGGAGCCATCTTCTGCCACCTGACAGATTTGCAGAGTCCTTTGTCCATCATTAGCCCATGCTGGCCTTCGCTGCCTTGTGACCCCTTGAACACTGAAAGCCCTCCTACAATTTAGATAATCATCCACACATCAAATTAATTCAGAATATTGAAATAAAAAATCAGTATATGCCATATATGTAAGATTTTTAAGTGAATACTGTGTTGATCAGACTTGTGAAATCTTTGTTAAAAAAATCTTGTTTTTAAAAATGACTTACATGTGTGATTTCATACTGCCATCCACCCAGCTGATCCAAAATCTCCAGCGCCCTTTGTAGAGCTTCTTTTCCTTGGGTAATGTAGTACAATTCTTTGTCTTTAAGAGCATTTGAACTGCCTTTTGGTTCTGCTATATCATTTTTTAGCCCTAGAACACAAGGTAAATCTTTTACCTTTTTTGCTTTTTATACATTAGCTTTTAAATATTAGGCCAGGCACTGTAGGTTACAAAACATTTAGAAATGCAGCATTTTGAGCTATCAGAATTTACCAGTACTATAAAAGGAAAAATACAGAGGTAATTTTGAAATTATTAGTAAAGTTCATTAATATGAATCATGTATGTGATTTAAAAGGCAACATTTTACAAAAATGTATGTCCTGATATTAATATACATATACACTATACATTCATGTTTTGCACCCAATTCAAAATTATTCATACCTTTAAAGGCTATGCAAAGGTTCATCAGTGATATCATTACAGCACTTGCAGTGCATTCAAACAAAAGTAACCATCCATTTCTTTAAATAACATTTTTTATTACACCCCTGGATGGGGTGCCAGTTCACTGGAGAGAACACACCCATAGTACTCACTCCTAACCTGCAAGACTTTGAGATCCAGTAGGAAATGCACATGTTCAGAGCATGAATGTGCTGACTCCAAATATCACAACAGTGGTATTGTTCAGAATCAAATTCAGCTTGTAAGGCAGCAGCAGCAGGCAGTGCCCCACTGTGTCACCATCCCTACCAGAAGTCTAATTAAGGATTAATATTTTTGACTTACAGGTATTATGTCCAATGTGTTTAATGTGGCTCCACATGCTGGATACCAGGTGTTGTTCCCTTTGTCTTAATTGAGTGATTTCTTGCCCAATACTTGCCATTGCTGCTTTCTTCAAACCTTAAATGATATCATCATGTATTATTAAAATACAAATCCACATCACTCAATTTAAAAGTAGTATCATTCATCATAATTCATCAATTATTACAAGTAACAACAACTAGAATCTTTTCAGCATAATTAAATATTAAGTCACAGAAGTGCTTTTTAAGAAATATTATAGTACATCATTTTTAAATATTGCTTATGTCCCAAAGTTCATTTACCTGTCACATTTCGGAAATGCTGGTGGGAAATTCCACAACAAAGTTTAACTGTGGCTGGGAGCATGCTTTGCTAAGTGTGCTTGAAGGAGACAGACAAGAGTGATACCGGGGCCTTCCTTTATAATAATCCTGAAGGACACAACACCAAGATAGAATGCACGCTGGCAGATAGGATGATGATGACCTTTGCCTTTCTTCAAGGTTAAAAGGCGGAGGGGCATTGGCACAGTTTTGAAACTGTAACATCTGTGGCTTACATTACACTGCCCTCCCACAACCCAATTCACACCAAAATGAAATATTTTTTTAGCTGGGCAAATTCCTGTAGCAGCAATGCAAAGTATCCAGAGATTCAGTTATGTTAATTGAACATCTTTTTTCCTGAAATTTGTAATAATGTATTCCTTTTATTTGATTATTCCAAAAATAGTTTTTTGGTTTTTTTTGGAGGGCATTGGCAAGCTTATAAAACAAGAAGTCATGCCAGAAAGATAGCCTTGTATTGAATTTGTCAGGTTCACCACAAAAGTTATCCTGCAGATTCTTGTAAGCAAAGTCACATTTTCAGTGTTTCCCAGACACAAAAATTAGATCTAGCAGCATGGGCACCACTGTTTTTCTCCCTTGAAAAATGTCACTGTTATACATGACAATTATCATTATGTAGAGGTTTTAACAGTTACATTTTTTATAATTCATGCATCTATTGAAATAAGCTGCTTATGATTATGATAAATATTATTCACCATGAGTCAGGCTGTTTGTCCTGTACAGGAATTGTTCCATCCTTGCACCCAGTGCTTGCTGGGATAGGCTCCAACTGCCCCTCAACCCAACTGTGGATAAGCAGATTTGGATGATGGGTGGATAGACATTATTTTACATCGTAATAATCTTCTAAAATTGTTTTGCTCAAATTACCACACAACTTTTTTCTTCCCATTCCTACACCAACAGTCATTTTGTTGTACATTACAGTACATCGACACACTTTTGTATTTCATGGGAGAAACTAACCTGCGGCTTCAAATCAAAGGCAAAAATATTATTGTCCGTTTGTCTTGATGATGTTTTTTCTATTTAGAAATCAATGCTGAAGTTGCGGAAGCATTTTGCATAACTACCTTAATATCTGGTACAATGCACTTTAAAATTAAACAAAGCACATAAACTGAGTAACAAAGCTAAGTGCAGCTGCATAATGAAAAGACCTTTATCCTTTGTAGAGGAGTGCAGGTTTTCAAACCCAAGTTTTATGCTTTAAACTGTCACACATAAGTGCATCAGGAGACCTTTAAGGCTCTAAAGAGGTAAGAGCAGTTCCCACTCAGGGCAGATCAACTCCTTTCCCTCTTCCACGCACCAACTGGAGGAGAGAACATGAAAGGGTCTCTGACATCACTTCTGGGGGCAACACACTAGTTCCACCCTGACGGGAAATTTAAGAGGTCATCAGACAAGAAGTTACTGGTCACTATTGAACCAGTGCCTAGAGAGGATGGACCTCAGCATGCAAATGCTCTGAATCCATGATGCTTTCACTTGATACATTGCATCCATTATTTATTAATTTTTCTGACAAACTAATTTCTTTTGCCTTGCGTATTGAAAGGGTTACCAGGTTGGTAACCAACAATTTATTTTGGCCCTGCTTAGTTTTTCATAACTAAACCAAAACTTGGTGCTAGCATAGTGAGGACACAGCGGGTGTGACTGGCACATTTTAAAGCTGCTGCAAAGCTAAGCTGTTAGTTTAATAAAATACTGTACATCGGTTTCTTCTTTAATCTACTGTATACCAATAAAAGGCAAAGCCCTCACTGACTCACTCACTGACTGACTCACTCACTCACTCATCACTAATTCTCCAGCTTCCGGTGTAGGTAGAAGGCTGAAATTTGGCAAGCTTATTCCTTACAGCTTACTTACAAAAGTTAAGCAGGTTTCATTTCGAAATTCTATGAGTAATGGTCATAACGGTCAACAACATCTGCCATGTTGAACTTTCTTATTCATGGCCCCATCTTCACGAAATTTGGTAGGTGGCTTCCCTGCGCTAACCAAAACCAATGTACGTACTTATTTCGGTGGTATGACACCACTGTCAGCCGCCATATTGAACTTTCCAAGGTCACTAATTCTCCAACTTCCCGTGTAGGTAGAAGGCTGAAATTTGGTACTTATTTCGGTGGTATGGTTTTTATTTAATCCATGGCTTCTCCGCTGTTTTATTGTTCATTTATTATGATTATAGTTATTGTTTAGGTATTTTAGACTTACTTTACATTGTTCAGGTACCCATTTTCCTTTATCATTCCAACCGTACCCCCCATTAACATGTCTATCAAGGTGATCACCATCGATCAAAGAACTGTCACTTTCTGAGTGGTTTCCATGCCCAGAGATGGCACCAGCCTTTTCCATTCTCTTTGTTACATATTTCACGACCATATCAGGCTCACTCTTGATATCCGGAGGAACATTGTGTCTTATGTATTGAATGACTGGGACAGGTTCAAGGTGTGGACTGATGACGGTACAGGAGATAATTATACTACACAGGAGCACTAGAAGAGTGAAATGCTTAAGCCCTTCACCTATGCATCTGCATGTGAGTTGATGGCTGCCGGTGAATTGTTCAGTTGTCGCTTTCAAGTGTACGAAATGGCCAAATATCTTACACCTTCGACAACCGCCAATGCCTCTTAAACATCTTAGATTCACAGGTGACGATTTCAGTAGTGGACACTTTGATGTTTATGAATGTTTAAACTCTCAAAAGCTGGATGTGAATTTATCGATGAAACCGGTTGTATACTTACAACGCTTGACAGATGCCGAATGTCACTTCAACACAAGTCCTACAAATACTGTCGTAATTGAAACAAACCATGAAACTCAAACCGATTATGACAGCAGCAATCCAAGCTGTTAGATTTGAAACAAGATTACTGTTCACATGGCCAACTGTACGTTGCATGCTCAAGAGTAAGCTCAGCGCACAGCTTGTTCATATTACAACCGGAGGGCCGAACTGACAATGTGGTATACAAAGAGATCCTTAACAAATATTATTGGTATATTTTCCCTCAGTTTAAAAAGGTTTAATTTTCTTCTTAATAAAAATTTTAAGGCAGTACTTCGCTGCTGCGAAGCGCGGGTATTTTGCTAGTTTCTTATAAATCTGATCTTGTACAATACATGTATCACCAGTGGATTAATATGGAATTGTAGAAGCATGTTAGGATGAAATAAAATAAATTAACGATTTAAAAAAAATGCAGTGTGAGGCAGCATGCAAAATATGCCAACTACAACTTCATTGTACAGGATTTGTTTCTGAACTACATGTGTGAAACTGAGTACAACAACTTAGTTTCGATTGTCTTGCTATCTGAACATGAAGCTATGATGTAAATTAAATGTCTGCCTCAAGTCAGTACAAGGTAATGTATATATTAATAGGACATCAACTTGTTGACATTGGGCTACCTTATTACTTCTGTGATCCTGTAATGGATAAGGATGGCTTGGAAAATGCAACAGGATGCATTGGGTGTGAAGGTTGTTTGTGGAGACTGCAGTAGTGTCTTGTTGTCATGATATTTTGCTGAACTAATCACTTGCTTTGAAAGTCCTCACAATATTGAATAAATAGCTAGACTACTTTATCAGTACAGTAGAATCACAAGGAAATGTGTAAATTATTTTTTATCTATACTAATAAAAGGTAAAGCCTTACTCACTCATTGACTCACTCACTCACTGACTCATCACTATTCTCCAACTTTCCGTGTAGGTAGAAGGCTGTAATTTGGCAGGCTCATTCCTTACAGCTTACTTACAAAAGTTAGGCAGGTTTTATTTCGAAATTCTACGTGTAACGGTCATAAATAGAACCTACTTTCGTCCATATATACGGCCATAGCCTGCAGCTCAGTCGCCGTGTGAGGCGGAGTTGCGTCCCGCATCATCATGCCTCCCACGTAATTGAGTGCCTGCCCATCTAAGATAAATATGCGTGGGTGAAGGACTGCGCTTAGCATATTCATAAGTGCAGCTACTGCAGAAACCCTCTGACACTGAACAAGCCTTTGTACACATATCAATTGGAAAGCAAGGTGTAAAGCTTAAGTTTAAATTACATTCATAGACACGCTGCCGCTAAATATTCACAGGCAAATCCACAACTTAATACCGGGAATGGCTATTAAACATCTTAGATTCACAAGTACCTATTTGGGTAGTGATCACTTCGATGAATGAAACCTGTTCAAAATACGCATTACACAATTGAGAAGGCAGCAAAAGAATATGAAGCAAGTGACGCAAAAGAATATGAAGCAATACAAGCATATTCATAAGTGCAGCTACTGCAGAAACAAAATACGGTGTAAACCTTAAGTTTAAATTAAGTTCATAGACTCGCTGCCGCTGATGTTTGTCATGCCTACGACGAATACGATATTTGCGAGATACAAGTTTAATGAGAAGACGCAGGGTGTAAACGAGACTTTTGATCACTTTGTAAAGGAGTTAAAATTGCTGTAATGGAGTTAAAATTGCTGGTGAAGGACTGTGCTTATGCAAACGAATAGGAAAGCAAGTTGTTAAGCTTAAGTTTAAATGAAGTTCATAGACACTCTGCCGCTGGCGTTTGTCATGCCTAAGAAGAATACGATATTCGCGAGATTCAAGTTTAATGAGAGGACACAGGGTATAAACGAGACTTTTGATCACTTTCTACCGGAGTTAAAATTGCTGGTGAAGGACTGTGCTTATGCAAATGAAGATGAGATGGTCAGGGATAGAATAGTGTTTGGCACAAAATTTTGCGAAACTGCGACAGAAACTTTTAAGTGCCAGGTCTGAGCTAAAATTAAATAAAGCTGTGGACATCACAAGATCCCACGAGATATTCGCGAGATACAAGTTTAATGAGAAGACGCAGGGTATAAAGCCTCAATGCTAAAGACCTGGCGAAGACATGGAGAACATGTAAGGATGAGTTCAGAGGAGGAGGAAAACACTAAGGTCAGATTATTCTGTTATCTTATTGGAGAGAGCGGCAGAAAATTGTGTCAGGCGCAGACCGGTTATGTAAGACCATGAGCTTGATGATACGGAAATTTGATGAACATTACAACCCGAAAATAAATGAAACTAGAGAAGTTCAGATTTTTTTCCAAGAAATCAGGCAAGAGGAGAAAATATAGACCACTACGTCACAGATCTGAGAGTGTTAGCAAGCACATGCAATTTCGGGGAGATTAAAAGTTCCCTTATACGTGACTGAATTGTGTGCAGAACCAGTGATGCAAGTTTGTAACAAAGATTAGTGAGAGAAGACAAACTGACTTTAGAGAGGTGCATACAAATATGCATAGCCACAGAACTGTCGAAGGAGAACAGCAGAACAGTCACACAGGCTTCCCCATTCTATACTTCTCCCAGTGCGTCTCTTTAAACCCACCGTGCGGGAACATTATCATAAGGCTTAACAATCTTATTGTTACACCTTCTTCGTGCACCGAACCGTCCTTATTACGGAGTCTTCCTTGCTTTACCGTTGACTGCTTCTTTCCATTCACCTTTCTAGCTCTTTATTTAAACAGTTTTCCTTCTCACTTTTCCGCTCCTTCGCTGTCTTCTCACCTCCTTGCCTTTTTACAGTCAGTTTCCCTTACGTCACACCATGGTATGTTTAGCACAAGTTAATACCGGGAATGCCAGTTAAACATCTTACATTCACGAGTACCGATTTGGGTAGTGAACACTTTGATGAATGAAACCTGTTATCTTTACAACGGTTTGACAAACACGGAATGTAACTTCAAAACAACGCGTCCTCCAAATACGAACCTGATTGAAAGAAAGAATGATAATCAAATCCTTGATGACAGCAACACTCATAATAGTGGGAAAACAATTATATTGACAATCATGTTACGTTATGTTTAAAATGTTTCCTTTTCTTTTTCATAATTTTTTTAACACACTACTTCTCCACTGCGAAACACGGGTATTTTGCTAGTATATTATATATACATTATTTTGCTTATGTAATTTAATTTTTTTTCCTTTGCCTTTAACTGTTTCTTTGACATTTTGTAAAGCATTTTGAGCTGCATCACTTGTATGAGAATGTGCTGCAGAAATGAATGTTATTATCAAGATGAAGTCTATGTAATTAGACAATATATATAAGCAATAGATACATTCAAACACAGCATGTTATTAAATTAATTTTACACAGACTTCTAAAAATACCCAAAGGAAGCAGTGAGCATTACCTCTACATTTTGGCTATGCAAAAGCTCTAACAAATTAAATGAAAATAATCTTCTCCATATGTGCTAACAAATTAAATAAAACGTCCTCCTGTGTATTATATCTCTAAATGTGGATTGTCTTTCTCTCCTTCGTAAAAAATGTTTTAAGAGACTTATCCTTAAGAGACTCATCCAATTTTATAGTGCCACTGCCATGGCACTAAATGACTAACCAAAAAGAAATGAAAACATGCAGATGAAGAGCCAGCTTAGGCACAATTAACTGCTTGTTTATTAGTTACTGCAAAGGCCAGCCATATAGAGGAACATAGCTCTATTCTGCCTAGCTTGAAATCTACACATACACAGCTTTCATGAAATGTATTTCAAAAGGTGTAAGCTGTGTAAGTAAGATGAGAGAAATAGTTATGGATTTTCATCATTTACATAATTTTTTTAGCAGCAGTAGTGGCAGAAAATTCTGTAGCATTGTCCCACTGCTAGTATTTACATTTCTGGGAAATACTGCATATTATTAAAAATATAAACTCCATCTTCGCAAAAATATGTCCTTGTGCATTATTTAACCTTATTTCCAATAATGACATTTCATTCTGTTTGAAAACCAAATCCTTCTAAAAACATCCTCACAACCCACTTCTTCCAGGCCTAATGAAGCTGCATCAGAAATTCTTCAACATTTAATTCTGTAAAATTTTAACAAATGTTGCCTTTTGACAAACACCAAGTATTTTATTGTGGAAGGGTTCTAGGGAGACTCTATTCTCACTTTCAGACTCTTTTATTACATAGAACTTAGCAGAGTGTCCCAAATCCACACTCTAGCCATCATATTTACAATTAATTCCATGTTGCAAAACATAAAAATGAAAGTGAGAAGGTTTATACCTTTATTCTTAAATATTCTATAACTTCAGTTTCCTAAACATGCCCAAAACAGAGGCAAGGTACTGGTATGTGTGACAAATCATACCAAATGCAACTTGGATGTAGGAGTCTAGGCATCCAGTTTGCCCAAGATTACCAGGTGGCTCTTCATCTTAGTAAGTGGTTTGGTCTTTGATCTCTTATGTCCTTTGGATGGATGGAATGGCAGAAGGCTGCGAGTTTCTTAATTAGCCTGAATGTATGCCGGTCTTGTGCTTCCTTGATGTGCTTCTTATACCAATGGTATTTCTTACTTTAGGGCCTAAGTCAAAAGTCTTGTTGGGTTTAGTTTATACTACCTCTGATCTGATATTCTCAATACACACATATCTGAGTAGAACAACATCAAAGACACATTAACAAAGCAACATGTAACTTGGGTTATTCACCTTCATTCCCATACTTACCATAATACTAGATATTGAGTAGAGAACAAAGTGTAGTCTAATTTGTTCATTTTTCTGCATTTCTATCCTCTTGCTTACGTTTTTCATGTCATTTTTGTTGAAAGTTCGTCCGCATTATTTGAAATTCACCCATACTTTGTGTTCCCTTTCTGATCAAAGTTTCCAAATTTCATTTAACATCTGCAGTGCAGCACAGATTTTGCTTCATTTTTCACAACAATGACCATTACACAAAATAAAACCAAAGCAGACAAGTGCTGCACACAGAGGTTTCTTTTTGTATAGATATCTGCATGGCAACATGGGCTAAAACTAATAGTGCTGGTGAAGTCACCACAGCCATGTTATGGCATTACCAGACTAGTATAGGATCCCTATATCTATACTAATAAAAGGCAAAGCCCTCACTGACTGACTGACTCACTCACTCACTGACTCATCACTAATTCTCCAACATCCCATGTAGGTAGAAGGCTGAAATTTGGCAGGCTCATTCCTTACAGCTTACTTACAAAAGTTGGACAGGTTTCATTTTGAAATTCTACGCGTAATGGTCATGACTAGAACCTATTTTTTCGTCCATATACTATAATAGACTTCTGCTTGATGCCCATGGGAGGCGGAGTTACGCCTCCCACGTAGTTTAGTGCCTGCCCATATAAGGCTGTCCATCAGCGGCAATCCAATAGAAACACTGCCGCTAAATATTCACGGGTGAAGGGCTGTGCTTATGCAGACGAAGATGAGATGGTCAGGGTGGTGTTTGGCACAAACACAGCGAAACTGAGAGAAACTTTTAAGTGCCGGGTCTTAGCTAACATTACATACAGCCATGAACATTGCACGAGATGGCAGCAGCACAGCTTGGGAACCTTCGATGCATGTACACCAAGCGGCTCACGTGAAATGACGCAGTGCACAGACAAAAAGCAACACTTCCAAAGAGGGCAAACAAAACCCGAATTACACAATTGAGAAGGCAGCGAAAAAATATGAAGCGTGTGATACATACAAGCATATTCATAAGTGCTGCTACTGCGGAAACAAAGCACACGGTGGAAACAGTCAATGTCCCGCTTAAGGAAGACAGTGTAAAAAAAAAAACCCATGCATGCAGTGTGTCACATCTCAGATAAAGAGGAAGACGAGCTGTTTATTGATGCAGTAAGAAACGAATCGATGAATGAAACCTCTTATCTTTACAACGATTGACAAACACGAAATGTAACTTGAACACAACACATCGTACAAATACGAACCTGATTGAAAGAAATAATGATAATCAAATCCTTGATGACAGCAACACTCAATAACACTCACAAAGCAATTACTGTATATTGACAATCATGTTACGTTATTTTTAAAATGTCCCCTTTTCTTTTTCATAACTTCTTTAACACACTACTTCTCCGCTGCGAAGTGCGGGTATATATATATATGTATATATATACCCCGATCTACATACTCTCAAATAGACAAACCACACGCCGTGGCGCAATTGTAGTCTTCGCCTCTAGCGCCGACATCCGAGGTTCAATTCCCGAAAGGGGATGAACTGAGTATGTACGCGCGCTTCCTGATTCATTTTACCTTCACATCTTCTTGGTTTGAGACGTATGAAAAAATATGCGGTTAACGCAGAATCATGTTACATTATTTTTAAAATGTTTCCTTTTCTTAGCACAAGCACAGCTGAGAAGCTTCAATGCATGTACTCCATAACGCGTAAAAAAAATAACGCATTTAATCACACTTTCAATTCCAAGCAAAGGGGAACTTTTGTCAATGCATTATTTCCTGGTAAATCGATTACACTGATGCACACATCACAGCTACAAAAATGCTAGAGTCGGAATAAAGCGCGTTCCTACGACTGATCGGAGGAAAATTTCATTTCAAAGGACTACCCGGCGGAAGCCTTGATAAAAGCATGGTTTTGTGCACACTGAAAAGCAAGCAAAATTAGATGCATTACAGAAAGCGGGATCATTGGACTTCCGTGACCGTTAGTAATTTTAATTACATCTAATTGCAAAATGTTCAATGATCACACTGTTTTGGCTTAATGTACAAAATAATTTTGGCTAATGTTACTCAGAGTTTAAAGATTAAGTTGGTCAAATTACCTTTTATGTTCCTGACTTATTTTTTTAAGAAGAAAAACTGCACTTTATGTTGAAATTTTGGTTATTATTATTTAAAGACAATACCATTCTGAAAATGTACTTAAAGTACTTAAACTACCACTTTATTTTTAAGTCTGCCCAATTTTAACCAGGGATGATATTTTTGTTTCTGTTTTGAATTCAAATGCAGTTTAAAAGCATTTTTTTTTTCAGAAATTAAAAGAGCTTGAGTTTACAATATTCATGTCCATGTCTATTATTTGATTCTGTCGCCCACTAAAACCCTTTTAAATTAAAAAAAAACATTTGCGATTTGGGGCAAATTTTCATGTGTGATTACATACGATTAATCAAGATTAATTCTTACACAGCCTCTAATTAATTAGATACATTTTTTTCATCTAGTCCCACCCCTAATATATATATGTAGATATATATATGTAGATTTGTATATATATGTGTGTGTGTATATATATGTATATATATATGTATATGTATTGTGGCAGTAGGGGGCACTAGTGCTCCCTTGAACCCTCAGGTACAACTCCAGACACCAGGTAAAAGTCCAAGACTCTTTATTATTTTGCACAGTGCACCAAGCACCTTCCACACTACTCATAAACTCGCTAATTCCCACACAGTACACTAATCACTCCTCTCCCACCCAGCACAGCTCGTTGTCTGGACTGAGGCACCACCCTTTTATAGCCCCTGACCCGGAGGTGTTCTGTCCCAACAGTCCACAGTTCCTTGTTCCTTCAGGGTCAGGGCAGTCAGTCCTTTACTTCAACCCGGGAGCACGTCGTTCCTTCCCATCACATGACCGTAACGTACTCCCGGGTCATAAGGCACAAAAGAGCCCATAAGCCCCCCCACAGCAACTCCTGGTGGCCCCCAAGGTATCCAGCAGGGCTGTGTAAAAACATTACATAGTCCATAAGGCCCTGCTGGAACTCGGGGAACCATCCTGCTGTCGGGAGAGCTCCTCCTGGCGGCCTGGGGGTGAGGGCCGGAGCACAAAGCCGGCAGTCCTCCACAGTATATATATGTATGTGTGTATATATATGTGTATATATATATTTGTATATATGTATATATATATGTCTATATTTGTATATATATATGTATATATGTATGTATATGTATATATATATATGATGTGTATATATATGGTTATATGTGTGCATGTGTGTGTATATATATATATATATATATATATATGCCAGCAACACTCATATCAATAACAAAACAATTACATTAACAATCATGTTACGTTATTATTAAAATGTTTCCTTTTCTTTTTCATTACTTCTTTAACACACTATTTCTCTGCTGAGAAGCGCAGGTATTTTGCTAGTATAAAGTATAAACTAACTATAGGGAGAAATGTAATGGTTCATTCCCAGCTTCCCTTGGAAACAATGATAAAAGCAACAGAACAGGCACCTTATTATCATTTAGCCATATCATGATACTAAAATAGTTTTTGCAAACACTGGCTATGTCAGTATTTGTGCTTCACTCTTCAATAGTAGCCGATTAAGAAAAACAGGAGGATATTTAAGGCTTCAGAATCATATAAAAGAAATTAACTTAAATGAGCCTCAAAAAAAACAATTGATTGCTGTGCAATGGTGATAACAATTACAATAAAAGCTATTTATATACATCTGAGAATTATGTAGTGGCATCTTTTCTAGGTTTCCAAAGTTGAATTGCTGTGGAGTTGGCATCATTAACTGAAGAAAAGAAAATCCACAGTCTAATAAACATTGTTTTAAAATCTTTAGGGAAAATAGTTATTGTTAATAATAAGTTATTATTATCACAAGCACACAGTAATAGTACATACCCACTCACGCATACACAAAAAAAGGGAAAAAGGTAACTTCCCAATGTTGATACAATTTTAGCTGTTTCATTTTAAGCCCATGTTACGTTCTACACCTAAAGTTATGTAACCCTTCTCTTGTATATTCTAACAAACTTACAGTTACAGGGTTAGAATTTGTTCTTCATGCCTTACCAACTGCAGCACAAAGTAGATACTGATGAAGTGTCTATGCAGAATGACAAGTCAATAGGTTAGAATATTCCATTTACATGTTTGCATGTAGGGGTTTACCTAGAACCTTCCATTCTGATTTTAACTACACCAGGTGCACTATGTGATAATATAAGGTCATCCATTTTAAAATTCTGGGGTAAACACTCACACTAATCTAACCTAATATTAACTTACTAAAATATCTCTTACAGATGGGATGGATGTGTGTACATAAAGGGTGAACAGATGCAGTTTACAGTAAATAGATGATTTCTTTGAGTCTCTGAGCACAAGACAAAGTGTTCTCAGTGCTGTGCATATGCCTACATGACATTAAGGCTTAAAGCAGGTCAGCCACAGAAGATGGCACCAGGCCATTAACATATTTATAAGTCAAGTTAATACCTGTTCGTGAAGCCATACCTGGTCAGGCACCTCGGTAGGTGAATTCCTTGTTGAAACTGAAATGATACAGTGAGCCAAATGTATTGTTGTGACGACTCTTAGCTTGCATCATCATGCAGACTCCTTACTCAGTTGGAGGGTCGTTATTGTTACTTGAATGTACTAATCCAGCAGGCAATATGTCACCATGATTAGTGAGTATAACACACTTGCATAGAAACTTCTGTCTTCCTTACCTGTGTAATGGGCCGTAATTATCAATACTACAGTATCTATTGCTGTACACTCCATTTTTCAACTCTCTTTGGTTGTTTTTGTTGGTTATTTGTTACACAAAATGGAGTCACATGTACATTATGTGACAAATAAAGGGCTGATGACAGTTTTTAAAGCAACTTGCAAACCTCCATCCTTAATAAAGTTTAGCTTATGCATGAACAGTGTTTTTTCTGCGTTAAGAGCTAATAGGGCACATTCCCAACAGATATAGGCCAAAAGAACTATCTTCCCCCAGTAATTTAACTTATTATTAACATGGTTATAACGACCCGAAGCCTGGCCTATTAGCATTTTTTCTCTAACTTTTCCTGTCACACCCTTGATGTAATTGTTTATCTAGAAAAATATCTCAACGTGTTGTATGTTGAAGATATTGTCTTCAAGCCGGGTGCTGTGAGTGTGTTTCTGGCTGTGGGGCCGCGCTGCACCTGGTGGTCCTGCAGTATTCTCTGTGTAGCCTTGGGTGTGTGTGCACATGTACAGCCTGAACTTTCCAGTTTAGCGATGGGGCTTGAAAGCCATCATTCATGTTAAAATGAGGACCACCTGTTGTATTATGTTTTTAATTGCACGTTTGCACTTTTCCAGTCAAGTCCATGCCACACTCCAATTAAGAGGTGCAAGGAGTCCACTGCCACTGTAATTAAAAAGCATGAGATAAATGTCTGGAATGCATCATTAATGAGACATTGCACTGCATCTGAAAGCCCCCTGGAAGCCACCCATGTGTGTTACTTACTTCATACAGTAGAAGAGAAGCCAGCAGTGTGATGAACCACAGAGTTCTGGCGCAGAAAGAACAAGTATGAATGTACAAAATCATTTCTTCATTTTTTTGCTGGCTTTGTGCTGTCCAGCAAACATCTGGCCACACAATTATTAGCCCTGCTCCCAGATGGGCAGTTGGAGTTGTGTGGTGTGTTATCTGTTTATTCTTTCCATTTTGTTGCCTTTGTTCACCTCAAAGTTACTTGAATCTACACTTGTGGTGTTGCCTTTTCAGTGTCGGCTCTTCACAGCCAATGGATTTTGCTGAGCAGCGGGTGGCTGTGAGGCTCTCACTTTACTTGCCGTGTATATCCTTATTGCTATATTTTGTCAGATCATGACAATGTCAGCAAGTATCACAATGATCTGATGCCAGGTGATTAAGGCCAGGGGCAAAAAGAGGGACAGATACAGTATTGTTATTTAGGTATGCAAATGTTCCACCAGAGAAGTCTACACACACAGATGAAAATTCTTAAATGGCTTAAATTGTTAAATGGTTTAACTATCAAAACTGCTGAAAGAAAAAAACATCCAACACTGTGTCAAACTGTGCTCGGAAAAAGGGTACACAAATCCGAAAAATATACTGTTAGTATCACAGTCACTTCCTAGGTATTTACGATATGGTAAATTCACAAATACCGGTAATTTAGTACATCTAGGGGCTTGTAGACTTTTGGATCTTTATCTTACACACCTTTCATAGCAAGCAGCACCCCAAAGTATTAAGTTTCACAAAGACACTAGTGATTTTATGGTTTGTGACAACACAACTTCCCACTCTTGTTTTGTTCCCACACTCATTTCAGGTTGAAATTTTGGGAGATATGCAAGCTAAATGTGGACTTGCTTCTCAGCTGGCAAAAAGCTAACATAGCTCTTCAAGTTTTTTTTTTTTGTGAAAATCCAAAACAAAGGAGATAGCCACATCTCATTACACTGCTGTCTCTCAGGGGTTCAAATGTGAGTCCAAAAGCTATCCGTGTGCCGTGTAAACGTTCTCTGTGTCTCCCACATGCCAAAGATGTGCAGGTTAGGCTGTAAATTGAATGGCAGTGTAACGTTATGTGCATGAGTGTGCCTTGCACCTAATGCTCCATAGATAGACTCCATCTTGGCAGCAACCATGAAATGATTAAAGCAGGTTCAACAAACGCATGGAGGGTTAAATATTAATGACACTCTTATAATGGAGTTCCGTGTGTGTAACTTCTCATTTCTATCTCTCCTTAAGCTTCACAAGGGTTTTTCAATTTGGTATGATGGCAGTGTTTTGTGTCCATTCATGTTATCATTTGTTTTACCTACTGCATATCTAGTTAGTGTAGTTCTGGAAATCTCCATAGTTGTTGCAGTAACTATCATTAAACAAAGTGGGAAAGAGTGAGTCAAGTTTTAGCATTTCAAAGAAAATCACAAGTATGATATGAAGGGATGAAATTTCCTAATGAGACATGAAGGAGAGCAGATGGAGGGTGTACCCTGTCAGATCTTTCTGTCTCTATCTTCTATAACCACATCTTTTAATCATTTTCTTATGAGGCAGCACGGCTCGTACTCTCTCATCTCTTACTGAAATGACCTTTCTGAGGTAGCAGCCAAACAATGGCTCATGCTAACAAGAAAGCAAGAAGTTTCCATTTTCGTTTTGACGGGTTACATAATGCCAACTGTTCTAGAAATTATGAAATGTCTGTCTTTAGGCTGAACAATGGCTAAAAGAAAATCTGAAGTGACTAAACTGAAAACATTCAGGCCTGTTTAATAGTCTTTAAAACAACAAGGACTGAATATTTGAAAAGATGAACACAAATGTCCCTTGCATACGTGTGCAGTGTGTACTGAAGGCCCTCAGGGCTCTGCTACAACAGCAACATTTCTGTGGCCCACCATCATATAAAGGATGTAGCTCAAAATGCTTTACACGATGTCAAAGAGAGTTACAAGCAAAGAAAAATTTGCTGAAGATAATAATGAATAAACAGTACACAAAAATAAATAGTACACACTGTCAGGGATGCCAGGGGCAACGAGCCGGCCAGGACGCCGTGAGGGACCGGATGTGGGTCTGCGCCCACCCTGGATCACGTGGGGGCCGCCGCCCTGGTTGCCTTGGGGACCTGTTACCTCAGCACTTCCGCCACACCCGGAAGTGCTGGGGGGAAGATTTAAAAGGACACCCGGTGAGTTGCTGGGAGAACAGCCGGCACTTCCGCCACACTGGGGCGTGGCCAACGGGGGAGTGTCGGGACATTCAGGGCTGGAGTCGGGTGGAAGAAGGACGAGGCACGAGAGGAGAGTGGAGGCGGCCTGAGAAGAGGCATTCTGTGGCCAGGACTGTGTGTTTGGGGTTTGTGCACTGGACTTTGTAAATAGTTGCTGTGTAAAGAAACGTGTGGTGGTGGATTACAACATGTCCTCCTGTCTGTGTCCGGCCGGGTTCACAACACTTACGCTTGATAGATACATACCTAATACAGAAGTACAGGCCTTATACACAGAATAGGTCAGGAGAACAGTAAAGGCAAAAATAACCTGGAGAAAAAATGTGCAGGGGTTCCAAAGCGGAAGTTCAGGACTCTCTTTTTCTTTGTTGGGATTATAAAGAGCTGGAGTGTATCCTGGTAGCAATGGGCTCTAAACTGAGAAAACAAACATTAAGTAGAGGCAATTATAATGGGCTCAAGAAAGGAAACAGTCCTGGACGAGATACCGGTTGCTGGACTCTCCTCGCCTGCTCGAAAGTGAACTCAACATGCTACTCTGTGGTGTGGGGAAGAACACTGGAGATTCCCACAGACACAGAGAGATCATGCACTCAACATGAGCAGTGGCCATGATAATAATAATATCTCGTGCTTGCTTCGCAGCACATATACTAAAATTGGAACGATACAGAGAAGATTAGATAATAATAATATCTCTATGTATGTATTGTGGTCCCCGGCCGGGCTGGAGCACGGCTGGGACGACAGGAGGACGAGAGGAGGGCATGTGCCTCCTCCAGACCGTGAGGGGCGTCCGTCCTGGTTCTGTTGGGGACCACAGGTTCGGGGCATGGAAGCCCTACCTGTAGGGGCCCGTGGTCACCGCCAGGCGGCGCCCCGATGCCGGTTTATCCCGTGCAGTCGCCGGCCGGGGTTGGAGCCCGGCCGGGACGCCTTGGAGGACCAGAGGAGGGCGAGTGCCTCCTCCAGACAGAGTGGGGCGTCCGTCCTGGTTAGGCAGGGGGCCTCGGGTACAGGGCATGAAAGCCCAGCCCTGTAGGGACCTGGCCACCGCCAGGCGGCGCCCAGTGCCTTATTATCCTGAGCCCGCACTTCCGCCACACCAGGAAGTGCCAGGGGAAGACTTTATGTGGCGCCGGAGAGCTGCCAGGAAGGCAGCCGACACTTCCTGCACGCTGGGCGTGGCTAGGAGCAGATGCCGGAAACACCTGGGGCTCATCCGGGGCATTATATAGGCGCCTCCTCCAGTGATTGGTGGAAGTCGGAAGGAAGTGGACTGAGCGAGAGGAAGGACTGGAGCGCCAGGAAGGCACAAAGGACTGTGGGCCTGGACTTTGGGGAGATCGGTGCGAGAAGGCACTGGGGTGCACGTGAGCACAAACTTGTAAATAGTGTTGCTTAATAAATGGTGTGTGGTGAAAATATGTTGTCCGTCTGTCTGTGCCGGGCCAGCGTCACAGTGGCGTAGTCGGCAGGATGCTCCGCCTGGTTCAAGGCGGGACCTGTGTTATCAGAACAAATGTCTGTGAACGGCCCGCAGCGCAGCAGCGGACCCACACACTGGCCGCAGGAGCAGCCCGCACAGCCCGTGGGAGCGTTTACCGAAACCGCCGCGACCGCAGAGAGGCCATCCCCGGTGCGGAGGAGGAACGGACTCGCCGAGCGCAGCGGCTCCGAGAGCGCGCTGTTGAGACGGATAGCCAGGCCAGCGTTGCTTCTCTGAAGGCCACAGAGGCAGGGGCCTCGGCATGACGGGATTCGGGAGGTGAGTACCCTGCCCCGCGGGTTGGATGTACCTTGTTCTCCACAGGGAGGGACGAACCGGATCCGCGCCTGTGGCAGGAGCACGCGGGCCACGGGCTGTCGGCAGCGGGCGACGGCCGCTGAGGAGGCCGCGAATCGGCCGCAGCTGCGGTGAACGAAGAGGCACGCCTCCGCAGCCAGAACAGGGAGACAAGATGGCCGCGGGCCGGAGGTCCCGCCCGCTGACAGGCACGGGATTGGTTGGTGTGTCTGGTGTGCCCGCCGAGGATTGGTTGGAGGCGGGACCTAGGAACGCCAGTCGCGCCAAACCGAGACCCGATTGTGGCCCAGAAGAGGCAGGCGTCACATCGAGCTGATGGACAGGTAAGCTCACCGACGCCTGTCTCTCTCTCCACCAGCGCTCGGCGCTGTCGGAGGAATCCTTCGCCCGCCAAGCCGACCTTGGAAGAGTTGCGTGTTCTCGCCGCCAGTGTGAGCAGCTGATGGGAAAGGCAGTCGGCGGGAGAGACGCCCGCGAGACGGAGGATCGGGCGGCGCGCTGGAACCGGAGGCAGGCAGAACACAGCGGAGTGGTGAGTGTTGCCGTTCCCGTAAAGCAAGTGGGGGTTCACGAACATGGCCGTGACCGCTTACGGACGACCGGCTCCAAGTAGGCAACTTCCCAACAGCGGACGCCCGGTGCAGACGGCTAGCGAGGCTGGGAGATCAAACACGCAGGAGCTGGTAGGATCGGGCTGCTGAGTGCCCTGGGTCCTAGCGCCCGCGCTTCAAGCCCGCAGCTGTCTCCTGTCGCTCTGCCTGGACGCAGACGGGCTGGATTTGAGCTTTTGCTGTGCTCAGACCCAGACCGTTGGGGCGCCCAGAGAAGAAGGAGGAACCGAGGGGTGAATGCCGGTTCCTCCCATAGGAGAGGACGCGCGCTGGGTGCGCGTCCGAGAAAGGCTGTCCTCTTTGCGGGCAGAGGAAGTCCCTGGGCGGCTGGGCGAGCTGCCTGTGAGAGCGGTGCAGCGGACAAGGAGCGGACGGGCACGGAACCTGCGGCAGAGGACTTCAGCAGGCAAGTCAGGGGCTGTCGGAATGGGGCAGGAGCACTGCGGTACGGAGACCGGCAGGGCGCCGGGTGAGTGTCCTGGCAGTGCTTCTGGCCCTCTTTTCCTTTTTCCACAGGCTCAAGCCCCGACGAGCGCTGAGGACGACGCGCCAGGGACCTGCCCTCCTGAAACGGGAAGCCCAGCCCTGTAGGGACCGTGGCCACCGCCAGGCGGCGCCCAGTGCCTTATTATCCTGGGAGCCGGCACTTCCGCCACACCAGGAAGTGCCGGGGAAGACTTTATGTGGCGCCGGAGAGCTGCCAGGAAGGCAGCCGACACTTCCGCCACGCTGGGGCGTGGCTAAGGAGCAGATGCCGGAAACACCTGGGGCTCATCCGGGGGCATTATATAAGGGGCCGCCTCCCTCCAGTGATTGGTGGAAGTCGGGAGGAAGTGGACTGAGCGAGAGGAAGGACTGGAGGCGGCCAGGAAGGCACAAAGGACTGTGGGCCTGGACTTTGGGGAGATCGGTGCGAGAAGGCACTGGGGGTGCACGTGAGCACAAACTTGTAAATAGTGTTGCTTATTAAATGGTGTGTGGTGAAAATATGCTGTCCGTCTGTCTGTGCCGGGGCCAGCGTTCACAGTATATATAGAGCACATATCTCACACAGCGTGTATCTGTGGTCTGTGCTTTAACATGACCGATGTGGTTTGGTGTTAAATGTGTCCTTGGAATTTATGTTTAAGGTTTTGTTTAATAGCAAGAGGGAATAAAATCCCTGTTTTAGATAATCTTTGCTTCACCAGGCCAGTCTTAATGTGTTTCAAATTAAATCTCATTTAAGATAATTGATAATTACAAATGTCCTGCCTGGGGTTTGTTTCCTGCCTTGCGCCCTGTGTTGGCTGGGATTGGCTCCAGCAGACCCCCGTGACCCTGTAGTTAGGATATAGCGGGTTGGATAATGGATGGATGGATAATTCCAAACACTAGAATTTCTTCTTTTCAGTTTTATTCATTCCTTTATTTTTTCCCCTTCATTTGGAATGCAGCCAAAAATAACAAAAACTCAAAACATAATAACGAATTCAGAGCTCAAAAAAATAATACAATTAATCAAAACACTAAAACAGTCAGCTAAAACAATTCAAGGCTAAAAAATAGTGATTTGTAACTTGCTAAATTAATACAAAAGAGCTGAGCTTTATGGTTTCTTACAGATCAAGGTTGAGCAAAGTATGGCACCGGCCGTAAGCAGCCACTTACATCAATTTGTGCGGCCTGTACACAAATTTCAAACCTTTGTGATTTTATTAACAAAAAGTGACAAAAGTAAATATGTAATCAGTGCATGTTTTGGAACCTGTAAACAATGAACAGTCTCGTTGATATTGTTACATGTGTACAAGCTTGTGTTTACAGTATTAGTGGACTGTGTACCGTGTGTAACCATTCTCGTACATCGATGTTTTGGTTGTGTGAGTCGGAAGACCGCTTGCTATGTAAGCACAAGCATTCTCAGACACGTGTTTGGATCACTCCGATTAATTTGGCCATTGTTATCAGAGTGTTGTATTATATTTCATATTTTGTTATCCCTAACAATGAGTGTTACTGTGAAAAAAACATAAAATTGAGAATGAATGCCGTGTTTTTAACAAGGAATGAACATGCAAGTATATAAATGTTGAAAGTAAAGCAATGTGCCTTATATGCCATGACAGTCTTGCTTTTTTAAGGAGTTCAATTTGAAGAGATATTTTCAAGCTAAGCATAGTAAGTTTGGAAGTAATTTATCAGAAAGTGAATTACAGCAAAAGTTACTTTTTCCTCCTTTGTTTGTGTACCAAAGCTATATAGTTATATGACTAATAAGTGTATTTTGTGTGTGAAAATAATGCTCATTCTTTAGTAAACCTTGATTTTGGCTGGCTAGAGACCTTACAGATGTCCATGAGGCCCTCTGAGAGAAAAGTTCCCCCACCTCTGTTACAGATTATTCCAAATAATTGATAAACAGACTTTCCAATTTCAATAACAGCTTACTGGACCGGAACCTTACTCCAGTCATTGGAGAATTTATAAGGCCTACAGTGGTGTGAAAAACTATTTGCCCCCTTCCTGATTTCTTACTCTTTTGCATGTTTGTCACACAAAATGTTTCTGATCATCAAACACATTTAACTATAGTCAAATATAACACAAGTAAACACAAAATGCAGTTTTTAAATGATGGTTTTATTATTTAGGAGAAAAAATCCAAACCTACATGGCCCTGTGTGAAAAAGTAATTGCCCCTGAACCTAATAACTGGTTGGGCCACCCTTAGCAGCAATAACTGCAATCAAGCGTTTGCGATAACTTGCAATGAGTCTTTTACAGCGCTCTGGAGGAATTTTGGCCCACTCATCTTTGCAGAATTGTTGTAATTCAGCTTTATTTGAGGGTTTTCTAGCATGAACCGCCTTTTTAAGGTCATGCCATAGCATCTCAATTGGATTCAGGTCAGGACTTTGACTAGGCCACTCCAAAGTCTTCATTTTGGTTTTCTTCAGCCATTCAGAGGTGGATTTGCTGATGTGTTTTGGGTCATTGTCCTGTTGCAGCACCCAAGATCGCTTCAACTTGAGTTGAAGAACAGATGGCCAGACATTCTCCTTCAGGATTTTTTGGTAGACAGTAGAATTCATGGTTCCATCTATCACAGCAAGCCTTCCAGGTCCTGAAGCAGCAAAACAACCCCAGACCATCACACTACCACCACCATATTTTACTGTTGGTATGATGTTCTTTTCTGAAATTCTGTGTTCCTTTAAGCCAGATGTAACGGAACATTTGCCTTCCAAAAGTTCAACTTTTGTCTCATCAGTCCACAAGGTATTTTCCCAAAAGTCTTGGCAATCATTGAGATGTTTCTTAGCAAAATTGAGACAAGTCCTAATGTTCTTTTGCTTAACAGTGGTTTGCGTCTTGGAAATCTGCCATGCAGGCCGTTTTGCCCAGTCTCTTTCTTATGGTGGAGTCGTGAACACTGACCTTAATTGAGGCAAGTGAGGCCTGCAGTTCTTTAGACGTTGTCCTGGGGTCTTTGTGACATCTCGGATGAGTCGTCTCTGCGCTCTTGGGGTAATTTTGGTCGGCCGCCACTCCTGGGAAGGTTC
Source organism: Polypterus senegalus (assembly GCF_016835505.1). NCBI lineage: Eukaryota > Metazoa > Chordata > Cladistia > Polypteriformes > Polypteridae > Polypterus > Polypterus senegalus. The sequence continues at coordinate 260,127,416 of NC_053154.1, forward strand.
ACCACTGTTCCATGTTTTTGCCATTTGTGGATAATGGCTCTCACTGTGGTTCGCTGGAGTCCCAAAGCTTTAGAAATGGCTTTATAACCTTTACCAGACTGATAGATCTCAATTACTTCTGTTCTCATTTGTTCCTGAATTTCTTTGGATCTTGGCATGATGTCTAGCTTTTGAGGTGCTTTTGGTCTACTTCTCTGTGTCAGGCAGCTCCTATTTAAGTGATTTCTTGATTGAAACAGGTGTGGCAGTAATCAGGCCTGGGGGTGGCTACGGAAATTGAACTCAGGTGTGATACACCACAGCTAGGTTATTTTTTAACAAGGGGCAATTACTTTTCACACAGGGCCATGTAGGTTTGGATTTTTTCTCCTAAATAATAAAACCATTATTTAAAAACTGCATTTTGTGTTTACTTGTGTTATATTTGACTAATGGTTAAATGTGTTTGATGATCAGAAACATTTTGTGTGACAAACATGCAAAAGAATAAGAAATCAGGAAGGGGCAAATAGTTTTTCCCCCACGGCTAGCGAGGCTGGGAGATCAAACACGCAGGAGCTGGTAGGATCGGGCTGCTGAGTGCCCTGGGTCCTAGCGCCCGCGCTTCAAGCCCGCAGCTGTCTCCTGTCGCTGCCTGGACGCAGACGGGCTGGATTTGAGCTTTTGCTGTGCTCAGACCCAGACCGTTGGGGCGCCCAGAGAAGAAGGAGGAACCGAGGGTGAATGCCGGTTCCTCCGATAGAGAGGACGCGCGCTGGGCTGCGCGTCCGGAGAAAGGCTATCCTCTGTGCGGCAGAGGAAGTCCCCTGGGCGGCTGGGCGAGCTGCCTGTGAGAGCAGTGCCGCGGACAAGGAGCGGACGTGCATGGAACCTGCGGCAGAGGACTTCAGCAGGCAAGTCAGGGGCTGTCGGAAGGGGGCAGGAGCACTGCGGCTACGGAGACCGGCAGGGCGCCGGGTGAGTGTGCACTTCCGCCACACCAGGAAGTGCCGGGGAAGACTTTATGTGGCGCCGGAGAGCTGCCAGGAAGGCAGCCGACACTTCGCCACGCTGGGGCGTGGCTAAGGAGCAGATGCCGGAAACACCTGGAGCTCATCCGGGGCATTATATAGGGGCCGCCTCCAGTGATTGGTGGAAGTCGGAAGGAAGTGGACTGAGCGAGAGGAAGGACTGAGGCGGCCAGGAAGGCACAAAGGACTGTGGGCCTGGACTTTGGGGAGATCGGTGCGAGAAGGCACTGGGGGTGCACGTGAGCACAAACTTGTAAATAGTGTTGCTTATTAAATGGTGTGTGGTGAAAATATGCTGTCCGTCTGTCTGTGCCGGGGCCAGCGTTCACAGTATATATAGAGCACATATCTCACACAGCGTGTATCTGTGGTCTGTGCTTTAACATGACCGATGTGGTTTGGTGTTAAATGTGTCCTTGGAATTTATGTTTAAGGTTTTGTTTAATAGCAAGAGGGAATAAAATCCCTGTTTTAGATAATCTTTGCTTCACCAGGCCAGTCTTAATGTGTTTCAAATTAAATCTCATTTAAGATAATTGATAATTACAAATGTCCTGCCTGGGGTTTGTTTCCTGCCTTGCGCCCTGTGTTGGCTGGGATTGGCTCCAGCAGACCCCCGTGACCCTGTAGTTAGGATATAGCGGGTTGGATAATGGATGGATGGATAATTCCAAACACTAGAATTTCTTCTTTTCAGTTTTATTCATTCCTTTATTTTTTCCCCTTCATTTGGAATGCAGCCAAAAATAACAAAAACTCAAAACATAATAACGAATTCAGAGCTCAAAAAAATAATACAATTAATCAAAACACTAAAACAGTCAGCTAAAACAATTCAAGGCTAAAAAATAGTGATTTGTAACTTGCTAAATTAATACAAAAGAGCTGAGCTTTATGGTTTCTTACAGATCAAGGTTGAGCAAAGTATGGCACCCGGGCCGTAAGCAGCCCACGACATCAATTTGTGCGGCCTGTACACAAATTTCAAACCTTTGTGATTTTATTAACAAAAAGTGACAAAAGTAAATATGTAATCAGTGCATGTTTTGGAACCTGTAAACAATGAACAGTCTCGTTGATATTGTTACATGTGTACAAGCTTGTGTTTACAGTATTAGTGGACTGTGTACCGTGTGTAACCATTCTCGTACATCGATGTTTTGGTTGTGCGTAGTCGGAAGACCGCTTGCTATGTAAGCACAAGCATTCTCAGACACGTGTTTGGATCACTCCGATTAATTTGGCCATTGTTATCAGAGTGTTGTATTATATTTCATATTTTGTTATCCCTAACAATGAGTGTTACTGTGAAAAAAACATAAAATTGAGAATGAATGCCGTGTTTTTAACAAGGAATGAACATGCAAGTATATAAATGTTGAAAGTAAAGCAATGTGCCTTATATGCCATGACAGTCTTGCTTTTTTAAGGAGTTCAATTTGAAGAGATATTTTCAAGCTAAGCATAGTAAGTTTGGAAGTAATTTATCAGAAAGTGAATTACAGCAAAAAGTTACTTTTTTCCTCCTTTGTTTGTGTACCAAAGCTATATAGTTATATGACTAATAAGTGTATTTTGTGTGTGAAAATAATGCTCATTCTTTAGTAAACCTTGATTTTGGCTGGCTAGAGACCTTACAGATGTCCATGAGGCCCTCTGAGAGAAAAGTTCCCCCACCTCTGTTACAGATTATTCCAAATAATTGATAAACAGACTTTCCAATTTCAATAACAGCTTACTGGACCGGAACCTTACTCCAGTAAGGCCTATAAGGCCTACAGTGGTGTGAAAAACTATTTGCCCCCTTCCTGATTTCTTACTCTTTTGCATGTTTGTCACACAAAATGTTTCTGATCATCAAACACATTTAACAATTAGTCAAATATAACACAAGTAAACACAAAATGGTTTTTAAATGATGGTTTTATTATTTAGGAGAAAAAATCCAAACCTACATGGCCCTGTGTGAAAAAGTAATTGCCCCCTGAACCTAATAACTGGTTGGGCCACCCTTAGCAGCAAAAACTGCAATCAAGCATTTGCGATAACTTGCAATGAGTCTTTACAGCTCTGGAGGAATTTTGGCCCACTCATCTTTGCAGAATTGTTGTAATTCAGCTTTATTTGAGGGTTTTCTAGCATGAACCGCCTTTTTAAGGTCATGCCATAGCATCTCAATTGGATTCAGGTCAGGACTTTGACTAGGCCACTCCAAAGTCTTCATTTTGTTTTTCTTCAGCCATTCAGAGGTGGATTTGCTGGTGTGTTTTTGGTCATTGTCCTGTTGCAGCACCCAAGATCGCTTCAGCTTGAGTTGATGAACAGATGGCCGGACATTCTCCTTCAGGATTTTTTGGTAGACAGTAGAATTCATGGTTCCATCTATCTCAGCAAATCTTCCAGGTCCTGAAGTAGCAAAACAACCCCAGACCATCACACTACCACCACCATATTTTACTGTTGGTATGATGTTCTTTTTCTGAAATGCTGTGTTCCTTTTACGCCAGATGTAACGGACATTTGCCTTCAAAAAGTTCAACTTTTGTCTCATCAGTCCACAAGGTATTTTCCCAAAAGTCTTGGCAATCATTGAGATGTTTCTTAGCAAAATTGAGACAGGCCCTAATGTTCTTTTTGCTTAACAGTGGTTTGCGTCTTGGAAATCTGCCATGCAGGCCGTTTTTGCCCAGTCTCTTTCTTATGGTGGAGTCGTGAACACTGACCTTAATTGAGGCAAGTGAGGCCTGCAGTTCTTTAGACGTTGTCCTGGGGTCTTTTGTGACCTCTCGGATGAGTCGTCTCTGCGCTCTTGGGGTAATTTTGGTCGGCCAGCCACTCCTGGGAAGGGTCACCACTGTTCCATGTTTTTGCCATTTGTGGATAATGGCTCTCACTGTGGTTCGCTGGAGTCCCAAAGCTTTAGAAATGGCTTTATAACCTTTACCAGACTGATAGATCTCAATTACTTCTGTTCTCATTTGTTCCTGAATTTCTTTGGATCTTGGCATGATGTCTAGCTTTTGAGGTGCTTTTGGTCTACTTCTCTGTGTCAGGCAGCTCCTATTTAAGTGATTTCTTGATTGAAACAGGTGTGGCAGTAATCAGGCCTGGGGGTGGCTACGGAAATTGAACTCAGGTGTGATACACCACAGCTAGGTTATTTTTAACAAGGGGCAATTACTTTTCACACAGGGCCATGTAGGTTTGGATTTTTTTCTCCTAAATAATAAAACCATCATTTAAAAACTGCATTTTGTGTTTACTTGTGTTATATTTGACTAATGGTTAAATGTGTTTGATGATCAGAAACATTTTGTGTGACAAACATGCAAAAGAATAAGAAATCAGGAAGGGGGCAAATAGTTTTTCACACCACTGTATTATTCTTGGTCAGCATAGTGCAGTATAAGGTGGCAAATGACAAATAAGGACCTTCAAAAGTCTCATCTCCTAGATTGAGAAAGAATGCAAAGATGAGTAGTGCAATTATAATAAATCTAAGGGATGTGGGGACTGAAACATGCTGACATACAGTAATACACCACTAGGATTGAATACCCAGGGAAATGTTGCCTCCATAGTTCTCTTCCTTCTGTTAACAGTGAGAGAAGTAAAATCTACTCTTATAGTGGAGACCAATTTTTGCCTCAATTTGCTTATTAATCAAAGTGTATTTATATATTGTTTTTATTATGAGTATTATCACATAGCAGCTTTACAGATTTACAGGTCTTAAACCCCAAGAAAAGGTCTAATAGGGGACACAGTAAAAAGCTAAAATTCTTAGGCCAGAATTAGATAATTGATGAACAATATAAAAGTTGCCTGCATTATTTACACAAATTAATATAATATTAACAATACAATACACACTAGCAACTTAAAAAATACAAGACAGGAGTGTAGATTTTAATATTTACCTTTGTCACGTATGCATCTTGTGTCATACGCCATGTCATAAGGATCACCAGGTCATCACTTGGTCCAAAAACTCCCCTCTGCTAAATGCTTTAGATCAGTTAAAATTAAAAGTAACAGACACCTACACAGTTTCTTTCCCAGAACCATAGTTCACAAACCAGTAGTTAACCCATCCTCATCACTTATTTATGTGCAATTTCATATACTCTATGAAGATGTGACTGAGTGTCGCGACCAGTGTTAGTGAACCACAGTGAAGCAGCAAAAGCTGTTGGGTTATCAACCTTGATAGCACAGTTTAATTTTTTCCAAACAAAAAGTAAAATGGCCTACACAGACTTCTCTTTCTTGGCAGTTAGATATTCAGTGGTAGTTAGATCGTGCAGTCTTGACTGCTGGTTGTGAAATGAGACACAACCTTCCAGGGCTGTTGGATGGTCAGGTCACTGTCAGGTTTGAGTGTCTTCTCGGGGTGTTCATGTTAGCGACAGCGCCCCCTCTGTTCGCTTACCTCAGCTCAGCCTAGAAGATGATCCCTAGGTGAACATGCATGACAGTGTGTGTGTATGTACAGTATATGTACTTGTGTGTGTGTGTGTGTGTGTGTTTGTTCCTGTTAAAGCCCATTGCGGCACTTCCTGTGTACCAAAAATAAACTGTATTGTATTGTATTGTATATACCCTATACACACATTTACACATCTCCTTTATAATTGCACTGTTCTGCAACTGTTTATAATGTACATATGTTGTTTAACTTGTGTTATTTGTATGTGATGGTGTGTTCTGTTATAAGCAGTTCCAAAACTACCAAGTTCAATTCCTGTACATGAAGTACTGGCAAATAAAAGCAATTGTGATTGTGGCTAACCTATAATGTCTTTAGACTTGAGCACCGAAAGAGCGTCAGAATCTCAACAACAACATTTATTTCCATAGCACATTTTCACACACAGGATGTAGATCAGAGAGCTTTACAACATGCCAAAGTAAGAAGCACTTACTTCCAAAGAAAAACAAGTTAAATTTAGATAAGAACATCAATTAATAAACAGCATATAAAAGATGTTGTAACAGATAGCCCGGTCCACACTGTTGTCACACAACACAACAACAACAACAACATTTATTTCTATAGCACATTTTCATACAAACAGTAGCTCAAAGTGCTTTACATATTAAAGAATAGAAAAATGAAAGACACAATTATAAAACAAAATAAATCAACATTAATTAACATCGAATAAGAGTAAGGTTCAATGGCCAGGGGGGACAGAAAAAACAAAACAACTCCAGACGGCTGGAGAAAAAATAAAATCTGTAGGGATTCCAGACCATGAGACCGCCCAGTCCCCTCTGGGGATTCTATCTAACATAAATGAAACAGTCCTCTTTGGATTTAGGGTTCTCACAGAAACACACCTTTAATTAACGTACTGGCACAGCACACAATAACCCACAGTGCTGACAACACCCTCACAGTACTCAGTCCTTTCTTCCCTACTCCTGTGCTCTCCTCCTAGCTCAGTCCACTGCCACCCGACTCCAGCTCCCGAGTGGTGGCAGCTGTCTCCTTTTATAGAGGACCCGGAAGTGCTCCAGCTGTTCCCTGATTAGCTTCCGGGTGAGACGACAGTCCTGCACAGGAGGGCTCCGCCATTCTCCATACGGCCCCTGGTGATGCTCGTGAGCCACAGCAGGTTTGAACGTCCCAAGACAACCCAAGGGGCTGTCCTCCGTCGTCCCGGCCACCCATTACAATGTACACATACATAAGAAAGATATCCAATTAAGAAAGTCCTTAAATATAGAATTGTTTTTTTAAGTTTCTAAATGACAGTTGTGTGACAAGTTGAGGTATCCGCTTTCATCGAGACATCACAGGCGGCTGCACAAACTTTGATCTTGTGGTGATGTAGAACACCGGCACAGAAGGATCTCATAGCTCTCTGTCTACTCCGAAGACAAAGGTGCTTTATAAGCTAATGCTTAATGATTGAAGCAAGCAGGAGGGATTAGAAGGTCACTCAACTATTGAGGTCCAAAACCATGCAAGTCTTTAAATAAGGCTTTGTAGGTTATTAGTAGGATTTTATATTCGATTCTGTAAGACACAGGGAGCCAGTGAAGACGGAGCAGGATGGGTGTGATGTGCTGCTGCTGCTGGTTCGAGTAAGGACTCTTGCAGCTGAGTTTTGAATAAGCTGGAGCTGTGATATAAGATTAGAAGGGCACCTGCCAGCAGCGAGTTACAATAATCTATGCGGGATGTGATAAAAGCATGGACAAGTTTCTCAGCATTAGAAAAGGAAGGAAGGAGCAACACGGATATGTTACGGAGGTGAAAGTAAGAAAGTTTCTTAATGTGATTTATGTGGTGGAGTAAGAAAGGGAGGAATCAAAAATGACACCAAGATTCTTTGCAGTAGAGGCAGGTGTGATGAGATCACCACCAAGATGGACTGGGAAAGGAGCTCATTTTATTAAGTGCATTTTAGTCCCAATTTGCAGGAGTTCAGTTTTGTTGCAGTTTAATTTTAAAGAGTTCTGCTCCATCCAGGTTTTAATTTCAACTAAGGCAGGTTGTGAGCTGAGAAAGCTCTGATGAAGTTCCACTTTTAACATTGAAGTAGAGTTGAGTATCATCTGCATAAAATGATAGCCCAGAGCAATAATCAATGGGGAATTTTACAGGAAGCCAGTGTAAAGATGACAAAACATCTTAGACATACAGTAAAGCTCAGTGTTGAGATTGGAGTGAGGGTGTGCAACTGTATAAAGAACAAGCACACACACACACACACACACACACTGTCTTTCACACTTACCCACTTTATCGAGTACAGACAACAGACCAATTTGGCACCCCATATTTAAAGCCTAGCTGTACCCCGGTTGGTAGGATGGGCAGTGACCCTTTCACTAGAGTGAATTTTAATGGCGGTGCATTTTTCCCTGGAATTCGACCCCTAGAATTAATTTGAATTTATTCAGTGCTTAAAATCCAGGAATAGGCAATGTCCTGTATTCCAACAAAGTGATTTATCGCCCATAATTACTGTCTGAAAGGAAAAGATTTTTTTTGAACTTTATCAGTACTGGTTCATTTTTTGCCAAACGTCTCCTGTCCGCACTGCGTTGTGATGTAACTGCAGGATGTTAAGTAACACTGATGTGGATCCACAGAGTGTTGCAGGAACCCAGTCAGGATGTAACAAATGCATGGACACGTTGTTCAAAATTGTCATGAATCACAGTGTACTTCTAAGCTTACCAAATTACTTACATGAGATGTAAACATACATCTTTTGTTAAGACGGATGTCAAGGTGTTCTTAATGTTATATGAAGATGGTGTACCCTCACTCACTCATGCCAGGCCTTTTTTTTAGAGTCGCACCTCTGAGATGTGGAAGGAAGACTGGTGTGTACCAAAAAAAAAGAAGTCAGAGACCCGCAGACCCGCCAAAGACAACGACCAGGTCGGGGATCAACCCAGGACGCTGGATCAATGAGTGCAAGCAACTGTGCAGGACTCTTTGCTAACAACATAAAACTAAAACTAACCAGATTATACACGCAGCAATCAAATAGTGAAAAGGAGCTGAACGCACCAAAAACATATTTCAAATTCTGCTCTCTCTTAACTGTATGATTTGGGGCTCAGATTCCAGCCTGACCCGATGTCTGTGTTCAATCTGCATGTTCTCTCTGTTTCTTCTATGCATTTCCCACAGACGCTCCAGTTCAGCTCATTGGCAGCATAGTTGTGCCCAGTGATGGACTGGCACTCGCTGCAAGGTCAATTTGACTTGTGCCCATCGCTGCCGGAAGGGGCACCGACTCCCTGAGACTATAAACCCCGGATTAAGGAAGCTGAGCTAATGGATTCTTGAAAAGGACAGAATATAAAGGTATGTGCTGACTACCATCTGTGGTATAAAAGGCAACGGGATCTCCACATTAGGTAATGAACTGTAAAAATGTGTCAGGTTATCATTCAGTGCAGACTCACGTGTACAACTAGGAAGGTGGGGGGGTTGCACTTTAAATCTTTTTTTATGGTAAATTGCCTTTCTATTCCATTAAACCCTATTTTCCGTGTAATTTGCACTTCTGATTTTGTTCCCGAGATATTATTGTCTTTAGCATGTTATTCGTTCCTGATATACTTTAACAGATGTTAACAGTCCTCCCACCATTCACTCGTTTTCTGTATCATATTATTTTTTTATTTGTATTTATTTCATAAAGACTGCATTAATAACAGTCCAGTCTGTGGGAGATACACGTTATAAGCAAGTTCAGATAATAGTATGAGTAACTAAACTAAAACCAAACAAAACAAAAATCTCAAGATATCACTGCATTTGCCTATCATTGTTTTAAGAAAGTAGACAAAATAAAGCTGTTAAGCTCACTGATCTCTAAGAATTAACGTACTGATAAAGAAAAATGACAAATCTCATACATGCCCCATCTTCACCATGTAAACTTCACTTTACAGACGTAATACTAAAAGAAGTGTGGTGGGAGAGGGCCAAGCGACTGTCCAGTGCAACTGGGGCAGAAACAAAGTGAAGGGATGCACTGGAGGATGACGTTGTGCCCGTGGTCCGTCCTGAGATGCTCATTCAGTGCTCAGACTTCTTCAAGCAGCCAAACATTCTCATGTATGTCATCAAAGGCAAAAATGGAGCTTTCGCGATGAAATGATGATGAAATCCTATTTATTCATTTGGGTTTGCTGGACTGACATCGCATCGAGGCTCGCTCTTCCTCCTTACGCCCAGTTCTGCTGGGATTGGCTCATGCTCCCCATCACCCTGATCTTAGTGTTAGGTTCACCCTACAAGCCAAAAGCATTGAATTGTGTTCAGCAAGAAAAAATGTTATTACGTCTACCAGAAACACATATATACCAAAATGGCAACACAAATACAGTGGAGAAGGTGTGCCGAGTGTCCACTTCTGTACTACTGCAGACTTGGTCCACGTCCTTTGTGTGGTATGTTTTGAGACAGTCAGTCGGAAGAGCAGAATCGGGTTTCTTTGAGCACTTTTCTTATAATGTTTTTCTGCTGCTCACTTATGACAGGATAGAATGTCGGTGCCAGACCTGCACAATCGGTGCAGCCTTTTGAGTAACGGCAGACTAGCACGCCGCAAGGCTTAGTGACGTCCATATTTCCTCAGGCATGAACATTGACAGTGGCTGCATTGTGCATAGATGTTTATGTGGCTAACGTCTCGCTTGTCTTTGTACTTGATCACAATTATTTTGCCTTTTTGTTATGTAGCTACTGTTGTGATACAGTGAAGCTTCTCGTGCCTGAATTCACCAGACATATCACAGGGGTTCAGTCATCCGTTTCACTTTCATGCATCATCATCATCATCATCATCACTCAGTTCAAGTTCAGTTTCAGCTCATTCAAAAACTGTTTTGAAGGCTTTTCATTTTTCATTTGTGTTTTTTCATTTTGAGGTTTCCTCCCCACTCACTAATGTTAATTGGTTACCATAAAGTGTCAGAAAGCATAGTAATAGTCACGTGTTTTTTGTAGGCTTTTTTTGTTTTGCAACATAATGTCTTCCACTAGATGACAGGAGAGTTACCCTCCTGAGAGTTTTTCAGGGTTAACACTGTAAAGTAGATTATTACACATCACCCCGGACTTGACTTTGGTTTAAACGTCAATGAATAGAATTTCGAACCCAAGTCACACTCAGGATTAATGCCAGGTAGGCTAAGCAGGTTTAATAATGGAGGGATGGATAATCATAGGTAGAGTCCGATGTGTTTGATGCTCGCGTTTATTAACTATTTCACTGAGATTTCGATAATGACATTGATGAGTAAGATGAAGTGGTTTGTGAAATACTCACAAGGGGTCCCCATAAGTGCTCCATTGTTGGCCGAACACTAATATCTCACTCTGATACTACAGAATTTATAATAAATTGATTATGTTACATGTCATCAATGTCATGTACGGTAATGGACACTGAGTGATTTATAAAACCATAACAGGTTTTAAAAAATGTTTCCAAAGACCACAATTTTGATTTCAGGACCAGTAGCTCTAGAAGGTTCTTCTGGGGGGATGGGGGGGGAGTACCCCAGTGCCCGACATATTTTGCACTTTGATTTAGGCCTGAGCATATAACCCGAGCATATCACCTTCCCTCCTTCTAGTAGCGTCCTGTTCCTAAACTCTTCTGATCCAGACATGTGCCTTATGCTGGTCTTAAACTGTAATACACTTCCTGAGGTCTGAATAACTTTAAACAGTCTGTTTATGCAATAGTACAATATAAATAAAGAAAATAAATAGGTCAGGGCATTGCATTTTAAAAACAGAAATGCATTGTCTGTCTTCTGTTTCACCGAAGCTCAGTGACAGCCTCGAATACGTTGTTGGATTTTCATTGTATAATCTCAAGCTGAAGCAACACACTTACCTTTGGTAACTTCTCTTATTTGAATAACAAATGTAATTTCAGTGACAACTTCACAAAAATAGAAACCCAGCAGCATTTTAATGTACATTCCCGGCTTTGTGCAAATGTGAATTCCCTTTAGAGAGAAAGTAGAACTGAATCTGTACAAGAAGATGAAAAGTCTTGTGATCTAATTTCTGCTGATATTTTCCTAAGCGTATTAAGTCCAGCATTTGTCTTGTTCTTTTTGATTTGTTAATTTATTAGAGTGCATTACACATTATATGATTGTACTGTAATCTGTGTGTCACATCTGTAAGTATTTGAGAAGAGGGATAAAACCAAAGGCCTCCTCCTGATGAGTTAGAGGAGTCATTACCCTGTAGTCTGTGCACATGATAACGCTTCTACCACTACAGCATGATCATGATTTGCATTACATTAACAATTTTAGACACTTTTATTAATTCAACTATAGGATTTTAGGTGGCTGTTATCTATCCTGGCAGCATTGGGCACAAGGCAACACAAAATGGGAGCACAACTAGTCCAGGACCTTCACTTGTCAAGCCCAGCTGGCAGGCACAGCACATGCCTTTTACCATTCAAAAGTGCTTTTCAACGCCCCAGGTATACAAAAATGCTCTCCAAGAGAGAGCAAACCATAAACCTCTGGGTAAAGGGCAAGACCACAAAGAATCTATTTTAAAAATAACCAAAATGAAAGGAGAGGTAAAATAAGCAAAAATGATTTGCCTAAAATGTCAGTCTAAGGCAAACAACTTTAAATCTGCTAGCCAGTACTCAGAAACCAAAACCAGACATAATAAATTCACACAAACCAGAAAAATAAATACAATACTCACAAGCTAAGACTCCACAAACGTCAATGAAACACTCCTGGCAGCGTCTCCGTGACCTCCATATAAAGGCTGAGTAATGATGTCATGGTGGCCCCGCCTCTTGGGGCTCCACCCACAAAACACAAGGAATAGATTCAAACCAAAATACACAATACATAAGTACTAAACAATACATTAACAGAGCAATATTAATAAAATTGCATAAAAATAAAAAACATGAAAAATAAGGATTTATAAATAAAAATAAAACAATAAAAAAACAGAACAGAAACAAATGCTGAGTTTAACATAACAGGCAGGAAACAACCTTGAATGGGGTGCTACTCCATTGCAGGGTTCAAAAAAATAAAACAAACACTTATCACTCATTTTTTGGGATGCAAGAAGAAGACCAGAGTAGCCCAAGACATGCAAGTATGAGGAGAACCTGCAGGCTCCACAGAGATGGTATACATGTGAGGGCACAAACACACTGTCATGGGCCTTTAAGGCAGCACTAACCACTTGGCCTCCATATAACATAACATAATAGAATATACTGTAATGTTCTCTAGGACACTTCATCCAGTTCTGTGTCCCATTGGCCAGAGGCTATCTTCTATCTCTATTGTAAAAGCAAACCTAAACTGTGCTGGATATTGTGACAAGTGACACACTGCATGAAGTAACAATGTCAGCACTCGGCAGAGCCCTCAATGGTGACGTATCAACACCAGCGTGTACTCAACTTGTGACATGAGAAAGGCCATCTCTGTACTATTGAAGAAAAACGTCTGTGACAACATCGTCCTCCAAAACCAGAGCAATGCTTATTGTCAAGTGAGATTAAAGCTGATTTCAAAAAGGGGACTGTGAAGCTGCGGCCGAGATAAGCTGCTAAGTGCACCTTGCTTTATACCAAATACACTGTGAAGCTGAGTTTGGTGGCAAAGAACTTTGATGGTATTTGAAAGGAATGAAAGTCATTTCTGAAGGAGAATCAAACTTCTAGTATCTCTGAGCTGCTCAGGAAGCTAACCTCAGTGCAGCACCTGTAGAGTTTTGAAAAGTCAACACAGAAAGGGGGGATAAGATTGTGCTGGTTAGGTTGGGTGAGAGAGACGGAGCACAGCCAGTTTTTGAGGGACATGAATTCTGAGTTCTGTTTCTGTATTTATAAAACATCTCAGAATTACTCCTAGAGACTGCACTAAAGGTCCGACTAGAATAAGAAATGGAGAGTAGGACATGAAAAGCAGTTATAAAGTGGTATTTTATGTTACTCTGAGCCACAAATTGGTACATACGATGACATTTTGTAGTTTTCTGATAGTAATGCTAGTTCTTCACCATGAAGATAATATTCATAATAATAATAATAATAATATTCAAACTAGTAGGAGAAGAAGAAGGAAAATATAATAAGCTAGGATATTGCTGTGGGGCATCTGTTGGTGAAGAAAGATTCACGGATTTTGACTTTGCTGACGCTGCTGTGATGTTCGTGGAGTCAAAGGAGGCTCTGATCGGGGCTCTCGAGAGACTGAGTGAGGAGTCTGGGAGTCTGGGCTTACGAGTGTCCTGGATAAAAACCAAGATCCAGGCCTTTAATGACCTCTTGGGCACAGCCATCAGCAGTGTGTCTGTTTGCAGAGAGAGTGTCGACCGCGTTGAGAGGTTTACTCACCTTGGCAGTGACGTTCATGTCTCTGGTGACTCTTCCTATGAAGTCAGTAGACAGATTGGGAGAGCACGGGGGGTCCTGAGGTAGCTGGAAAGGGGTATGTGGCGCTCCTGATATCTATGCAAAAGGATGAAGGTCCAAGTCTTTAGAGTCCTGGTACTTCTTGTCTTGCTATATGGTTGCAAGACATGGACACTATCCAGTGACCTGAGACGAAGACTGGACTCCTTTGGTACTGTGTCTCTCCGGAAAATCCTTGGGTACAGTTGGTTTGACTTTGTGTCGAATGTGCGGTTGCTCATGGAGTCTTGAATGAGGCACATTACCTGCATTGTGAGGGAGCGTCAGTTACGGCACTACAGCCATGTGGCGCATTTCCCTGAGGGTGATCCGGTTCGTAAGATCCTCATTGTTGGGGATCCGAGTGGCTGGACCAGGCCAAGGGGTCGCCCACGTAACACCTGGCTGCGGCAGATAGAGGGTCATTTCCGGAGGGTAGGACTGGACCGCGTGTCTGCCTGGGGAGTTGCAAACTGGGATCCTGAGTTGTTTTGCCGTGTAGTGGTACCAGTACCAGTGCATGCTCCCCAGCTTGACTTGACTTGATATTGCTGTAAGCTACATGTAATTGTTACGGCTTTGCAAAACAAAGTCAAGAATAACACTATAATAAGCACTGAGATGAAAAGACAATGAGAGTAAAGCCTAATATTGGTCACATTTAACAATGAATGACTTTCAGAAGAATCACTTTACCACAGTTATGGCCTGGTAAAGAAACAGTTACTGAAACTAGCCAGGGCTGGTAATGAACCTGCTTTCACTCTACCAGTATTCCCAATCCTTTTACAGAGTCACATGACACGACTCTCTCCATGACCCCCCTTATCGTCTTTGAGACTCTATTTATCTCCAGTGCTTCAGGAGCCTCCGTCTGCCTTCTTGAACCTTACCAGACTTGTAAATTGTAATGTTTTAGGGGATCATTCAAAACAGAGCTCAGTGTGCCAGTGTGACATTTCACTGTCAATCACCCTCCCAGTCATGCCTATCTTCAGCAAAATATGCTGCCAACTACAATCTACAGTAGTTATCGTTCTTGACTGTCATGATGTAGGACTCCCAAGCACAAAGTGTTCCAAAGTCCCAAACATTTCCAACAATGCTCACTAGAGGAGGATATCACCCTCAAACCCCAGCTAGTGATAAGGGCAATCGTTATTAAATAAAAGATTTGTTCTTAACAAAAAAGTAATCCAATCACAATGAAGCTCCGTGGAGTACACAGGCAAAACAGCGGGAACCCATGTTGAACAAAATCCCAGTACAGAATCCAAACAGAGTGGTCGATAAAACAGCAAGAGGGTCAGAATTCACAAATGAACAAAAGACACCAACCTCGGGAAAGACACAAATAACTCGCCAGCTCCACAACACATTCACAATGAACCGCCAGGAACGGTGGACGACCCTCTGTGTTGATAGGGTGGAAGGGCACTTGCTGGCAGCGATTGGCATTTGGGCCCACCTCCTGGGGTACCACCCACAAAGCACATAGAACATAAAAAGGGCAGCATACGTGTATATACATAGACGCAACTAGAACTAAAGAATGATGCACATAATCAACATAAAATAAAGAAAAGAATCAAAAATGAACAAGGGAGACATAAAACATGAGTCTGAATCCCAGCTGAGAGGTGACAACAACCGCTTGTGCGTTGATATGCTGATCCCACTTGCGACTCACTTAAAACTGACAATTTGCCTTGAATGCAGCTTGCTTTAACATTACCTCCCGTGGAGTGCTGGGGAATTGTATAAAACTGTATTACTTCACACGTTGTAAGGGCGTTAAAGTTTGGTGCAATATTCAAGAATCGGTTTGTTGTGACTTATCTCTATTGCAAAGCTGCATTGTCTCCATGGCCAAAAAGACATAATGTTACCGACACTTTCACATTATTTGATTGTGATGGATCAATCACAGGATTAACATTATTCCATTTCTGTCAGATCGATATCTTTATATGAGTTAATTGTTGTCCAGTGTGTAGCGGTCCGGTGCCGCTAAGATTGATAGCATCGAAGAGACGGTGGTTTATTTATTTTTTTAGTGGAGATTCCAGGGACGCACCCAGCCTTGGCCCGACCCTCGCACACTCACAAGCAGAGACAAAAAGCCACCGGTAATAAAACAGCTAATAAAGAATTTATTCATAATAAATGAAAACAAGGATCCCACCCCAGTTTCCCTTACGGCGGCGACGTACAATCAACACAAAAACAAACCAAACCAATAACCACACACAGTAAAGTCTGAAAAAACGGCAACACATGTAACGTAAAGATGAAGACACAGTAAATAGTCCAGAGATCCGCACGCTGAAGGGGACTGTAAAGATAGTCCTGAAATGGTGGAGATGGGTGGACGGTTCAGGAGCGCACCTTCTTCACAGGATGGCCATAAATCCACATACAGTCCTCATGTAACAGGCAGACAGTAGACAATCCAGACCCCAAAACAAAAACGATCCAAGACAAAAATGAGAAAGCACAGGCATCACAACAGAAGGTAGACAGACAGGGACTTCAGACACGAAACACAAAATACTTCTCCCTTTTAATTGTCGCGCCGGCCTCCTTGTACTCAACAGCCTAAGTAGATAACCAATAAGAGCCTCTGCAGGGACTGCTGGGAGTTGAAGTTTCAATCCCCAGTAGCACGGCTTCAAGTGTTTCTAAAACATTCTGCCTTTCCTAGAATATGTGTGCCTTTCTCTGCCTAAATGCCATCTTCTTCTGGAAGCTCCTAGTGAGTTAGTTCAGCCCACAAGCTCCCCTAAAACCTGGAGAAGTTACGAGTAGCTTCCTAAATTTGGGAAACTGCTACTCCAACACCTAAGAGTAGGACCAAACTTGCGCCACTCTGAGATTTTTGAGCATGTTTGACCATTTTCCTACTCTGAGACGCTTGACAAATAGGGGTACTGTTCTCTGTTAGATTGGCCTTCATGATCTTCATTATTTTTTTTTAATGAAAGGTACAACAGGAACCACAAATCCCTCTATTTTCTATTATTGGAATATGGAAATACAAAGAGGCTTTGAAGCCTACCCTGGATGGCACAGCAGTCCATCAGAGGGCACACTTGGGTGCAACCCCACCAGTCCAAACATCTCGAGTACCTGGAGGATCGTCCGTGTGGGTACCAGGAGGCTGACTGAGCTGGAATTTGAACTTCCATTCAGCACTAAGTGCTATGCCACCATGCTGTCCATGAAGCAAAGACAGCATTCCTAAAGGTTAGTGTTTTTAAAAAAAAAGTTCCAAATATTAAATGAGAATTCAGTAAGAATTCAGACGTGCTGCCTGATGTGCACTTTTTGTATCATTTTTTTTTAATTATGATGTTAAAAGTTCCAGGTTTCCCACTAACTGCATTTGCTGCTCTGACCTTGTCTTAATTAAGATAGAGGGTTTTTTTCAGGAGCTCTGATCTTAGGCATTACGTAAAACGTATTTTAAAATCAGACCAGACTAAACAGGAATTTCAAAAAGACGCTTCAAGGATAAGTTTCCTTCACTTCTCTAAAGGCATCAGTCTGGATTGAGAAGTGTGGAGTGAGCTGTTTGCAGAAGTTTCCAATAGTCTTCTGGTGATTATTTCAGACAAATGCTTGGCAGAATATTTTAGTGTATTTTTTCACAGAAAATCGAGCTGATCAGGCTGCCATCAAAAGGTGTCTTTGTGCATAATGATGATGATGATGATGGATTCTCCTTGTATCTGCATGAGTTTCCCACTGGGTGCTCCCAAGTTGCTGCCACATTTCAAAGACATACAGGTTGGGCTAAACAGAGGCTCCAAATTGGCTGCCTGCAGCCGTGGGATTGTGACGGACAGACAGACAGTCCATCCAGGCTTCTGCTGTAGGGAGAAGGCCCAGTGTCTCACCGGCTTCAAACTGAGAAGTGAATGAATGAATGAATGAATGAATGAATGAATCACAAGAAAAACTGTGAGAGGCAAGAACAAAAAAAAAAGAACATCAAAAAAGCCAGGAAGTGGCGAACTGACTGTACCTCAATCCGTATGTCCACCATGCTGCCCTGGTAAACTAACACATCTACCGTACTGACCATCCCTGTTCTCCCCCCCTCCCTCCATTGCCTAGCCTGATGTATCTTGAATGGGGTGTTATAGTGTGGCAGCACATCAATGGGCATAAATTAAAATAAAGGCAGATGGTGGTTGAGCACCTCAAAATATGCTGATGTGAACAAAGCGAGCAAACAGAGATCAATATTTCATACCAAAAGTGGAGACAATGGATACAATAACCGGGTGTCATTTTCCTTCCATATCCTTGTCACATTTTTGTTGAGTTGAGCGTCCACGCAGCTCACTTTGACAGCCTGGTTGATTGCCATACTGCTGATCTCAGTTGCAGCTTCTTGAAACAACTTGAGGTTTGGAATAGCTGAAAACTGGCAAAAAAGGTCAAATGAACTGATGAAGAAATCAGGTGGAAAGACTAACCACAGGAGCACAGTGGTGGTGCTGTGAAGGTCGAACATATTAGCAGAGGATGCAATCGAAACAAACCAAGTGTCATTTCAATAGACAGTTCTGAGCTCTTTCAATGGGAGGTGTTCTTCACTCTGCTGTTCCCGGAGGAAGACCTCCTCTTTGTGCAGCCATCACTGTTACTGAATGATTGGTTTCTTTCCGATGTCCTGTTGTCCATGTGGTGATTTTTAGTTGTCCTCAGGCTCATTTGCTCTCATTGGGTTCATTGTAAATGGACCAGTCCTGAGCACATGGTCAACTAGGCCCATTTTGTTCATTTCAAAGGCATTATCCAGCCTGGAGACTCCTGAGTGACTGTAAAAATGTATGTTTCATCATGGCTTTCGTTTATAATGGCGACTAAATCAGCACTTTGCAGCCCAACTCACTTCATATCGGGTGGTTTCAGTATGAAGTGGTTATATATTATTGGTCAAGTCCGTGCTGATTCTCAACATTGACACACTACTTGAGAAGAGAGCCAATCAGGAGTGTCGGCAGTGTGGCGCGTTGAGGATGGCAGCACAACAGAAGTTGAACTTTTATTACATCAAGTGCTGAATGGTCCGAGTTGACTTCCGTTTTGTTCATTTAGTAACTTTTAATAGATGTCTGCGTTCTGTTTGGTTTCATTTGTTTTAAAGCGAGACTAGTAAATGTGAATTGTTAATTGTTAATTCTTGACCAGGGGTGGGCTGTGTCGGTCCTGGAGAGCCGCAGTGGCAGCAGGTTTTTGTTCCAACCCAGTTTCGTAATGAGAAGTCAATTATTGCTGAAGTGACATTTTAGTGGTCTTGCTTGTTAAGCTTCCCCACCCTTTATTACTTATTTCAATCGTAAACAGCTGCATTCATTGTTTAATGGCTTCTTATTAGCAATAAGATGTAAATGACAACGCAGCCAGCAGTTCTCCAGCTAGCAACTACATCTGTGTGTGTTCATTATGCACCATTTGATTTAATACAACATTTAATAGAAAAATGTGACAGACTGAAAATTAAATGTTTTAGGCTTCAAATTATTTGGATGACATCCTTGCAAAGGAAAAAATCTACGATATAAGAACCTTACCTTGCACAGACTAACAAGCCATAAAATTAAATAAGACCTGGGATTGGTTTCTAATTAAGCAATTGGGTTGGAATGAAAACCTGTAGCCATTGCGGCTCTCCAGGACCGCCAGTGCCCACCCCTGTTCTAGACTAATGATATTATAAGTGTAATAACTCTTATTAACCTGGATTAAGTGAAGAGATGCAGGATACTTTATCGCAATACTTGTAGAATTCAATAGAAGGAGCTCTGAACATGTCTTTCCTTTTAGTAGAAATGTCACGCTGAGTACAGAACTCAGATTGGAAAAGAAAAAAGAAAGACGGAAAAGGCATTTAAAAAAAAACTCTGCATTGAGCTGTCTGAACGGAGAAGTTCTCTTAAGGCTCTTTTATGAAGAAACTCCTGTTGTTTTTTTCTCGACTCCGGTCTTTTTCCAGTGGATGTGGAGTTGAATCAAAGATGGTGAGCTACTGAATTGTTGGAGTAAAATGAAAGGAAATCGCAGACAACAAGGACGAGGATGAAGGAGAAGATAAGACTTTAAATGCTGCACCGTAGTGGAACAAACAATCGTTTTTTTGTCTGTTGGGATCTCAGTTTAGTAATTAAACTACCTGGGTACTCTATTATTGTTTTTTTCTTATGTGTTTACTTGCAATACTAAGGACTCAGCCTTTTTTATAGGAAGATTTTTTAACTGTATATATTTTGATAATAGAAATCTTTGGGCGTTGTATTTCATAGAGGAGAAATGTAAATGTTAGACGAAATCCATAAATATGTTGATTCAGAGCTTCACATTCTGGCTCAGCACCTTCTTCACCACGACGGATTGGCTTAGCAAACACATAATTGCACTCGCCACACCATCCCTTTTCTGCTCACTCGTGAACAAGACCCCAAGTTTCTTAAACTCCTCCACTTTAGGCATTAACTCAACGCCCACTTGGAGAGGACAGTCCACTTTTCATCCTACTGAGGACTACGGCCTTACATTTGGAGGTGCCGACCCTCATTCCTGCTACGTCATACTTGGTCACAAACTGCCCCGATGGCATTTACAACTCAATAAAGCCAACAGGACCACATAGTCTGCAAAAAGCAGTGATGCAGTTCTAAGACCACTGAACTGGACCCCCTCCTCTGCATGGCTGTGCCTTGATATCCAGTCCATGAAAATCACAAACAGGACAGAAGACAACGCACAGCTATGATCTGAAGAAGAGCAAATTTAATGGCACAAGCCAATTTAAAAGTTCACATTTGGGGCCAAATGGTGTCACTGAAGGAAATGCAAGAGAACATTGGGAAGTAATGCAGACTCAACACAGAAGGCTCTCAAATCAGAGTCAGTACACATAATGGGCTAAGGGGAGAACAACAACTGCATCTTCCCTACTGAGAGCTTTAAATGGATTCTGAATTTTAATAATAATTTATTTGGAACGGCCAGCAGGAGGCTTGGCAGGGCCCAGAACGGCTCTAGGAAGGAGAGGACCCCCTGTGCTGGCAGGGAAGGTGTCATGTCAGTGTAGAAGGTGGTGCACTGCCTGGGACAGTATGCTGTCTATGGGGCTAAGAACAGGGCCACCCAGATAGACAATTAGAGAGGGACATACAGGCTGAGCTCCAAGATGCTAGAGAGCAGGTGAGCCACCAGTTGCCATGTATCCTTTGTCCTCTTTACAGAAACAGTGAGGACACTGAGGGCTGCCAGATGCTGACAGAGGGAGCACCAGCAAGAGGATAACCTTAGACATGTAACTCTGCTGAGAAAACTAAATGGCTCACGAGTGGACTGTAGCCTGTGTTAGCGTTGTAAAAGTAGACAAGTCAAGTCGGGAGCTTGCACTGGTACAGTGCGTTGTCACACCCACTACATGGCGAAACAACTCGGGATCCCGGTTTGCAACCCCCAGGCAGACACACAGTCCAGTCCTGCCCTCCGGAAGTGACCTTCTATCTGCCGCAGCCAGGTGTTACGTGGGCGACCCCTTGGCCTGGTCCAGCTACTTGGGTCCCTAACAATGAGGATCTTATGAGCCGGATCACCCTTGAGGAAATGCGCCACATGGCCGTGGTGCCGTAACTGATGCTCCCTCACAATGCAGGACTCCATGAGCAACCGCTCATTCGACACAAAGTCAAACCAACGGTACCCAAGGATTTTCCGGAGAGACACAGTACCAAAGGAGTCCAGTCTTCATATCAGGTCACTGGATAGTCTCGCAACCATATAGCAAGACAGGAAGCACCAGGACTCTAAAGACTTGGACCTTTGTATTTTGCATAGATTTCAGGAGCACCACACACCCCTTTCCAGCGACCTCATGACCCCCCATGCTCTCCCAATCTGTCTACTGACTTCATAGGAAGAGTCACCAGAGACATGAATGTGACTCTCAAGGTAAGTAAACCCCTCTACAAGGTCAACACTCTCTCCACAAACAGACACACTGCTGATGGCTGTGCACAAGAGGTCATTAAAGGCCTGGATCTTGGTTTTTATCCAGGACACTTGCAAGCCCAGACACTCAGACTCCTCGCTCAGTCTCTCGAGAGCCCCGATCAGAGCCTCCTTTGACTCCGCAAAGATCACAGCATCGTCAGCAAAGTCAAGATCCATGAATCTTTCTTCATCATCAGATGCCCCACAGCTGCTGGACCCCACAACCTTGCCCAACACCCAGTCCTTACAAGCATTGAACAGAGTAGAAGCAAGAGCACACCCCTGACGAACCCCAGAATCAACTGAGAAAAACGCAGAGGTCCTGCCTCCACTCTGCACAGCACTCACAGTACCAGTGTACAGGCCAGCCATGATATCCTGCAACCTCTAGGGGATCCCACGAACCCTCAGGATGTTTACAGGGCAGCTCGATCAACTGAGTTGAACGCTTTGCGAAAATCAACAAAGGCTGCAAAGAAACTTTGCCGATATTCGCGTTTGCGCTCCATGAAAACCCTCAGTGCCAGGATGTAGTCGATGGTAGACTTCTTAGGCGTAAAACCAGACTGTTCCGGTCACTGGTAGGTGAGCAAGTGATCATGGATCCTATTGAGGACTACCCGACCAAGGACCTTACCCGGCACCGAGAGTAGTGTTATCCCCATGTAGTTGCTGCAATCCAGGAAATCACCCTTCCCTTTCCAGATAGGGACAACAAGTCCTGTTTTCCAGTCAGTTGGGATGATGCCAGTCTCCCAAATGGAAGCAAAGATTGCTTGTTGCAAAAGTAGGGCTGCTCCAAAATGACCCCGGGCACAAGCCCATTGATTCAGAGTCTGGTGAGGAGTGTGTGCTGGGAGCAAAGGCTTGTGCAGCAAGAGAGATGGCAGCTACGGTTTAGGAGTTCTTTTGGTGTTTTATACTGTAGGTGCCAGGCAGACAAAGGTGAACAACTGTTTAGTTAGGTTGTAAGGTGCTGCATGAGTCACCATTTTCTATTGCATTTATATTGTGCTTTTTACATGGGGGCACCACTTCAGCCACCACCACCAATGTGCAACATCCACGCGGATGATGCGACAGCTGCCATTTTTGTGCCAGTATGCTCACCACACAAGCTATTAGGTGGTAAATGGGTGAGAGTTAGCCAGTTAGGGGGACGATTGTGGGGCCAGAATGACCTGACCGTGATGTGTAATTTAGCCAGGACATTGGGATACACCCTACTCTTTACAAAGGATGACCAGGGATCTCTTATGACCACAGAGAATCAGGACCATATATGGATAGATACTGTAGGTAGATACTTTATTTATCCAGAGGGAAGTTTAAGTATCAGTAGCCAAGAATGAATTATACTAAGTGTGCAGCCGCCCCCAACCCCGACACAGACAGGCAGAGACACAAGTGCAGCACACAACATCCTTTATTTCAGAGAACTTTGTCCTCATTCCCCAGAGCACAGCGTAGTACCAAAGTATGCAAACACAGTCCTTTCTTTCCTTCCTTCCTTTTCCCAGTCCTTCTGCCTCTGCTCCTCATCTTCCCGACTCTGGCTCGTTTTATAGGACACCCGGAAGTGCTCCTGGTGTTCGTCGACCTTCTTCTGGCAGTATTTCCGTGTGTGGCGGAAGTGCTGCAAACGAAGGCTCAGCAAACGGCCAGGTGCCCCCTAGACCTCAGCAGGGTTGAGCTTCCGTGCACCAAACCTGTGACCAGGGGGGCTGCCCTCTAGCATGATGTCCTGGGTAAACTCTCTACCCCGGTCTCTCCCTCTGGGTTTTGGCCTTGGCCGTATGCCACACAACATACAAATATTTAAGTACGCTTACTACACAAATAACAAATGTACACTAGATGGTACTTATAATAATGCCAGTTCAGTGAGAATTGTGCACATATTACTACTACCAAAGTGACAGACACTAAAGTGACTGCATTGATGTCAACCTAAAATAAAGTGACATGACTTTTGCTGATAGGGTAATAATGAACAAAAAAGGATTATACAGTAATGGCCAAGCTGTGACATGTCAGATGTATGTAGTGCACAGCTGACACATCTAATACAGCTTATGAGCAGAGAACAATTGTCAGGTTCAGAGCTCAACCACCACACTTCCCGAATCGTCCCCCGTTAAAAAGAGTTGAAGAGTCTAATGGCTCTGGGGACAAACAATCACTTGTATTTGTCCATATTGCTGTATAGTGATAGCAGCCTACCACTAAACAAACTCCTCTGCCTAACTGTGGTGGTGTATAGTGGGTGATGCTTGTTGTCCATAATAGATAGCAGCTTGTATAGTGCCCTCCTCTCTGCCACCATCACTAGAAAGTACATTTCCACTCCAACCACAGATCCTGCTCGCCTGATCATCTTGTCAATACAATTGGAATTCCTCTTCTTCAAGCTGCAACCCCCATCCCAACCCAGCACAACACAGCAAAAGAGAGACCCACATACTGGGAACCACTGACTGATAAAACATCTGTAGGATTTTCTTGCATAAGTTAAAGGAGCCCTGCCTCCTCTCATTTGCCCCTTCCTCAACAGCCTTTGTGTTCTCTGACCAGTCCAGGCTGTCATCCCACTGCACTCCAAGGTACTTATAGGTCTTGACCCACTCCACTCAGTGGAGGTCTAGACCTGTGGTAGTCCATGACCATCTCCTTGCTTTTGGAAATGTTCAACAGCTGGTTTGACTGACTCCATGCCAAAAAGTAATTCACCAGACCCCTGTACTCCTCCTCCTGTCCACCCCTGACATGCCCCACAATGGCAGTGTCATCTGAAAACTTCTGCATGTGGCATGTCCCCAAGTTTTACATCTCATCCGAAGGACAGTGCCATGTTTACAGCACATCGTCCCCATCACTATACTGGGGCATTGAGATCCACACACAGACCACAGGGTAAGAACCCCCTACTGGCCTCACCAACACCTTCTTCCAGCAGCCACCCCAGCTTTTTCTAGATGGTCTCCAATCCAAGCACTGGCAGAGCCTGAACATGCTTGGCTTCTGATGGATGACCTCTTCTGAAGTGCATGTGGTATGACTGCTGGCTGTAACTCAGGCCCTGTGGTTATTGCTGTGTTGATTCTCTCATTGCTATCATAAACCTGATAACCAACAATGGAGCAACGCTCACAAAAATGACATTGGTTTTCTAACACAGCAGTGTGAGGCCAACAATCTTTTTCTTAATGTCAGCAAATCACAGCCTGCAGCAAGAAGGAAGCAGGACACATCTACACTGCAGTGGATCCTGTTAAGAAGATGATCGGCTTCACATTTCTTAAGGAGGACATCACTGACAATCTCAAGTAGGCACAAGAAGGCTCACCAGAGCTTCTACTTCCTCAGATGTTTGTGGACAGCTCACGTTTCTCCATCGGTACTCACAAACGTCTACTGGTGCACTGTGGAGTCCGTCCTCTTTGTGCTTCACATGCTGGTATGGCATTTCCTCGGCTCAAGATCGTAAACAACTAATGAGGGTGGTGAAGGTGGCACTGAACATTATTGGCGTATTGGTGGGACAGGCATAGCACCGGCCACATTACAAAGGCAAACAGGACCATTAAAGACATTTAAGACCTCGGCCATCCTGCACAGCCGCTTTTTTCACTCCTCCATTCTGGTAAAGGGTAGGGTACAGGACCACTGGCACTCGCACCAGTAGATTTAGGGACAGCTTCTGTCCTCAAGCCATACAACTTCTCAACAGCCTCTTGTGCCAACAATTGCCTTAGTGCTTCTTTTATTTCACCTGATGTTGCGTTTAATGTCTCATGTGCTATTTATTGTCCTTCTTCCCGTCTGTTGTTTGTCTGTGGAGGACACACAGGTTGGATCTTCATTACTGTATATCGTGGACACATGACATGAACTTGAACAAAATCAAGTCTGAATCCTAATATTTCTTTATTTAATAAATAATCTATGTTGCATACCGGGCTGCACGGTGGCGCATTGGGTAGCGCTGCTGCCTCGTAGTTAGGAGACCCGGGTTCACTTCCCAGGTCCTTCCTGTGTGGTGTTTGCATGTTCTCCCCGTGTCTGCGTGGGTTTCCTCCCACAGTCCAATGACATGCAGGTCAGGTGGATTGGCAATTCTAAAATGTCCCTAGTATGTGCTGTGGGTGTATGTGTGTGTGCCCTGCGGTGGGTTGGTGCCCTGCGCAAGATTGGTTCCTGCCTTGCACCCTGTGTTGGCTGGGATTGGCTCCAGCAGACACCCGTGATCCTGTGTTTGGATTCAACCGGTTGGATAATGGATGGATGGATGTTACATACCACAAGTCTGACACAGAAGGGGAGAACCTTCAGAACATCAAGCTTGCCTGCTTAGCCAGCTACTTTGTCGTATCTCAACCCAAATGCCAGTAACGTCTGTGCCCCATCCTACATTGGCTGAACTGACTCTCTTAATGCTTGGTATTCTGGTGTTTTTTATTTAGTTTCCATTGGGAGTCCTGGATTGACACCCTGGCCTGGTCACATTTGTGCTCTTACCTTACAGGTCCACCATTCTGGGTTTGAAAGCCCACATCCAGTTATTGTCTGTGCAGAGTTTCGATGTTGTGCTTGTGTCTGGTTTGTGCCCATATCCTCAAATTCCAGATCGACTCAGAGAAAGGCCGGCAGCTCGCCCTTAGTTGTGTCCCACCTTGCTGAGAATCCTGTAGCCTTGAATTGGATTAAGAGAGTTTGGGAATGGAGGTATTTAACTTCTGGTTTTCGGGCATGTGTACAGAGAGCGGTAAGTGCTTTCATTTTGGTTCTTTTTGATTATTAATAGGGTTTTTAATTCTTATTTGTGTCTCTTTCACATTTGCATCTTTTGTTGATTTGCTAACTGGTCCATGTGTTTCCCACTAGGGTTGCCCTCTCGCTTTGTTCTGCTAATAACTTTGATCCTCGTACTCAATACTTAAGAGCACTTCAGCGCTGTTGCAAAGCATCAGCCTTCCTTGTATGAATGGTCCATCATGCGAGCCCACCTAGAAAGGACACCAATCAAGGCTCCAGCGAGGTACACCATGTCTCCACTCTCTTGTGTTTCCAGTGCATTCCTGTGATCAACACCAGACGTTCCTCTTGTCCCCCTAGCAGGAGAGGCGCAGTGCAGAAAACCTTCAACTGCCTCACCAAGCCACCACTTCAGACACTCCATTCTTCTCCAGACTGGAGTAAACAAAGCAGACTTTAGTCCAGCATTTGCCACCCAAAGTGGACTCCGAGTTGTGACACTGACTGAGACAGGGGCTCATCTAGGAAATTCGGCAGCACCAACAGCCATTCCTCTGGATTCCACTTCTCTTATACCCACTGGGAGAGGTGGAGGGACAGTCACCAAGAACTGGAGGGTCACACTGCTGGGTAACATATGCAACTACACCATGAAGTAAGTGTCTCCCACCCTATTAAGTCCCCCAGAGTAATGTTTGCATGATTAAGTTCAGCTAGCTTTGTAAGTTGCTTTGGATAAAAGTGGCTGCTAAGTAAATAAATATAAATGATTTGTGGCACAGCGCTTAGTGCGTTGAGGCTCTGGTCTGTGAAGGTGGACCATTGGCATTCCCAGCGCACCCCCAAAAGCATTTACGTTAGTTGCATACTGGCCCAGTGTGAGTGTACCTTGTGTTGGGCTGGCGTCCCCCCACACCATTGCCCAAAAGGGTTCAAGGCCCGTTACCCTGAACCGCATTAGCAGTTTGAAAATCATTGAACAAACGGCACAATTATGTTGATGGCTGCACATTTTAAGAGAAAGAATAATAAAAAAAAATTATATTTTCAATGAAAAACCTTAGCTAGCCAGAAACCTTGAAATAACAGCCAAGAATTCCATGACTAGCCTTCAAGAGATTTTTTGAAATAATGCGACCTTCATGAAGAACAAGCACACGACACAATTAATTTTCTGCTTGCCAACATGTCCTGATTTATGTATTTGAAATGTCAAACGTATTTGCCACCAAGCGGAACCCACTTTGGTAACCTGCTGTGTCAGCAGAACTAAGATAGTGGACTCTCTTGCTGATGTTCCCCGGCACCGTCGATGAATCTGGAGAGGGTGAGTGAAAGCGGGGCTCTCCCAGACAACAAGGGGCTGCTCAGTTGGCATTCAAGGGCTGAGCCCAGCGTCTTCCATCACCTGCTCTCAATGTTGCTCTTCTCAATCAATAATGCACTTTAGTTCATGTCATTTGCTGGGCTCGTCAAACCTTCCCAATTATCTTCTCACGAGCGAGTGGCAGCTGTAATTATGCTTTTGAGGAACAGAAAGAAAAATGACAAAAAAAAAAAAGGCTGGCTTTGCTTTTCATTATTTCATTGAAATCTGACAGTTCTTCAGAAAATGTTGATTGCAGCAACACGAATGAAGCCTCGGCATGATGTACATGATTAAATATCACCACAAGGTCAACAGTGATATGGCAGACGTGAAATTCAGTTATGTAACTGGCGCTGCACTCGCACCAGACGAAAATGAGAAGGAGCCATGTAAGGTGACATAAATGCCATCTGGAGGATACTAAAAATACAAGGGTCTTCTCAAAATGCTTCCTCGGTGTCTCTTGTGTCCAAGGTCTTGCTGAAACCTTGTACCATTGCAGTCTGGTGGTCCTGCCTCTGCCGATCTTACTGTCAGGGTCCAGATTGCTACCAAGTTGTGCAGGTGGTTGTGCGTCGGTCGTTTTGGGCCTGTGATTTTTTTTTTGTAAGCGTAAAGGTGTTAAAGAGCGTGAAATTCACGTCCCTGAATGCATTTGGTTTGGGTCGATGCTTTAGCTCACCAGAGTGCATGTGAGCTGATGCAGCTGTTCAAAGGTGGTCTGACAAGTGCGTTGGTGCAGAAGATGGATATCAGCGGTTACCATCGAAGAAGCAGTAGGATGGCATTGGTCTTACTGACACAAGAGTAGCAACAGAGCAATTAACATTACACCACGGCCAGGATGTCAGACTGAGGGGGCTGCAGGGGTTCATTCCAAACACTTTCTTAGTTTGTAACCAATTACTGCTGCCAATACAACACACTTCTGTTGCCTTACTTAGAATTAATTTGCATTTTTTGATTACGGACCCTTTAATTGCATCTTTTCTCTTAACCAGCAGCCATCCAATAATGTAAATGTAGGATGTTAACAGGGGGCACTAAAGCCACTCGCCTGGAAGCAGTGAATTTGACTAGACATTCAAGACTAATTAAG
Organism: Polypterus senegalus; assembly: GCF_016835505.1. Taxonomy (NCBI): domain Eukaryota; kingdom Metazoa; phylum Chordata; class Cladistia; order Polypteriformes; family Polypteridae; genus Polypterus; species Polypterus senegalus. Next base: position 260,156,618 of record NC_053154.1, read on the forward strand.
AATGGCCACCAGCAGAGCTCAAGTGCTCCGAAATGCAGAGCCGAGTGGCCTTCAGGTCTCCAACATCTGACCACAGTAAATGAGTAACCTGGCACATGAATTAGAGATGGGCATTGGCAACAGGTGACCCAGTCAGCCTGCACCTCATCCAGTGGGCTAAAGAGCACAAACACAGCACGCTGGAGGGCTGTTAGGCAATCGTCAGTGCTGATGAATCCTCACACTTCATGTTGACCAGAATATGTTGAAAACTCCACAGTCTGTGGTGGTCAGCTCTGTCAACCAATGAAGATATTTAAAATGAGATTTAATGAACAAATTGTAAGAGTTTGTCTATTGCACGAGGTGATAAGATGAAGGGAGCTATGCTGTGGTCTGGATAAAGGAGAAATAGCGACATCTAGCAACAAGATGTTTCCTCCTACTTTATATCAGCGTTGAGAAAGTCTTCTTCTATAATAAAAATGCATCAAATAACAAGACTTGGAAGTTTTTGATCACACCTCATAGATAAAAACAGAATTATTTGAAAAGGCCCCAGGAGTCATAGCGAGCTCGTCACTATCGACATCCAGACAGCGTCCAGACATGATCAAGAAGGCTACTATGATGTTAGGTTATGTATCACAATATGTCAAGTCAAGGGAGGTTAGGCTTAAGTGTACCTGGAGTACTATGCAGAGTTCTGGTCTCCATATTCCAAAAAAGACAGCAGTGTTGGAGAAAGTTCAGAGAAAAGTGTGATCCGGGGACTGTGAGTCACGAGCTATGAGGAGAGATTGAAGGAGTTGAACGTTTTCATTTTAAGCAAATGTTGATTATGATGTGACAGGATGAAACTGTTTAAAGGGATTTAGTCCAAAGGATCCTTTAAAATAAACTCTTCAACAAGAATACCTTTGGAAACTTGTGAAAGGGCAATTTTCACACAAATGTTAAAACCTGAGACGTATGGGATAAATTACCAAAAGTGCAGCAGAGAGGACTTTAGGGACCTTCACAACTCGAGTGTTATTTTGGACAATGTACTTCAGTAAGATGGACAAGCTTGTTTGGCTGAATGGTCCATTCTCTTCAAAATTGTTCAAATGTTCTAAACTGGTTAAAGTGCAACAGAAATCATTCAAATGTGAAGGATTTCCTTTGGTGATGGTTACTTGATCAAAGCTGTCATTTTATCATCATATATAAAACATTTGCAAGATGGTTGTGAATTAATCAAAGGTGACCCAGGATGGTGAAATTTTTGGTAAAATAAAATATAAATTTCAAAATGATGACAATTTACCATCCAAAAATCTGCTGGTGACTTGGGAATCTCCATTGGGTCACAACGGGCATCAATGTAAGGAGACCATACCACTTGATAAACGTCCATAAAATTTGTTCCAAGATTGTTAGCCGATGATGAAAAAGTTCACTGCCTAGAAGTGTGAAGCTGTGAGAAGACATTCAGAAATCAACCTCAATGTCGTCTTGCCTTCCCAAAACTCAAAATGAAGCTCAAAGGAAGCAGGGTTGATGAATCTCCAGGCATCCAGAATAATATGAAGTCAGAACGTAGTCAGGTCACAATGGAAGACTTCAGGCATTGCTTCTAAAAGTAGCAGGAATGTCATCTGGAGAGAAGACTTAATGGATAACAGCGCATGATGAGACCCGCTTAATCTCCCAGAGCCTGTCCTGGCTGCATGAGGTGCAAAGGAGGCCCATTCATGAGTCAGACGGGACCAATTTAGAGTCCCCACTCCGTCTAACATGCACGTCTGTGAGAACACCTTGAGGAATATGTTATGTACATCAGGGGTCGCCAACTCCGGTCCTGCAGGTTTTCATTCCAACCCTTTTCTTAATTAACTTCTTTTGAACTAATTTTAATTGATTTGCTCTTGAAGACTCAGACCCCTTAATTGTTTCTTTTTCCTTAATTAGCTGCCAAACAATAATGGAATGTAAGTCTGCTCAGGTCCCAATGCTCTTAGAAAGAGAAAAGCCACAATTTCGGAAATGTCTGCTAATGCACCACGCGAGCAGCAACAAGCCATGGAATTAAAGAACGGGTTTAATTAACAACAAGAATTGGCACCTCATTAAGCAGCTGGTTGGTGTGAAATCGGTTGGATTTTGTGCCCCTGTCTTCTGTCAGCTCACTCACTTCACATTTCATTTCTATTTGGGTGCTATTTAAGGAAAGAAATGAAGCAATTCAGAGAAACGATGAAGAAATTCAGGGGAACAAATCTTAAAAAAAAAAAGTCAATTAAAATGAATTCACAAGAAGTTAATTAGCAGCAGAAACAGGGCACTCATTACAAAAGGGGTTAGAATGAAAACCTGCAGCCACGGTGGTCCTCTAAACCAGAGTTGGTGACCCCTGATGTACATTATTCTTTGAAATAAATGAGAGGAACGCTTTGATCACTCCTGATAGATTATAGCAGAATTATTTATTACTTTTAATGCTAACACTTTCTCAATGCTGGTTAATTCAATCCAGGATTACCAGACCTGGCAGTGCCAGGTTGCAGATAGGAGCAAACCCTCGAGGAGGTGCCAGGCCATTGTTGAGCCCAGACCCTCACACATCGACACATGCCAAATCAGAATCATTAAAGGACCTGATGTGCACCTTTTAGGACACACACAGTAAGGGGGCATGGAATCCAAATCCATGATCCACAGGGCAGTAGCTCTGGCCACTGTGTCTTAATACAGCATACTATCACGTTTGATAATACACGGCATATTTTTAGGTTAAAACGTACATTTTAATGAGACAAGTGAAGATCTTAAACTCTGCTAATAATCAACTTGTCATGGCCCAGATTTTAATTGAATTCTCCTCAGTACAAAGTGGTTTCCCTCGCTCTCAGTAAAGTAGTGTAAGTGAACACTGAGACAACAGTCTATGTACAGCTGCGAAAGGAAAAAATTACACCAAGCCAAAATTTCCTTGACAGATAGCAGAGAGCTTACAGGTGTCCTTGCAGAAATGCATACTACGACAATGGTGAACTTCACCTACTGACCTGTACTGTGCACCTGCTCTGGTGGAATTGTGTAGAATTTATAAATTATAAAAGTTAGATATGCTTCAGTAATATGGTGAGCACAGGAGTCTAGTCTTCCAAATGTCACTCTGAGTCTTTAAAGGACAAACTGGCCTCCTGTGAGGGTCAAAATGGGTAAAAGAGAAAACCCTTTGAGAGCAGCTTATCTGTCAAACCTTAAAATACAGCTGCACCGCCATCTCCGGGAGCTGCTGCTAAAAATCATTTTTATTAATGACTTTGTGACATCATTTTAATATAATATTCGGTCCAAGTGGCCTTGTTCAAGAAAGAGCTTAATCTACAATTCATCCATCTGCTAAAAGATGCCATAAACCCATCCACCTATCTATCCAAAAGCAAACTTGCTTAAGGCAAATCAGAGTTGTAGGGAAAATATTCAATTATTAAATTAAAAACATTCAAAGCAAATACTTGACATGACAGATTTCTAAGCTACTATGACTAGAGGTGTGGAGATGAGAAAATACATTTAATGTGTAAATATAATCCATATGAGCACAAATAAGCAGTCCATTCCAGTCATTACTGAACCCGCCTAATCCACATCAGGGTCACGGGGGCTGGAGCCAATCCCAGAAGTATCACGCACAATAAAGCAAGCAACACCAGTCCATGGGCAGGCAGCCTCGCATATAAAGGGCCACTTTACAGCCACACATTCACTGAACATGTCTTTGATATTTAGGGGCAGAGCCCCCACAGGTATAAGGAGAATACGATCTCGACCAGGCCTGGGGTGTGACGTATCAGTATTAACTACTCAACTGCTACAATGAAATAAAAAGCTAATGTAGTGTATGTGTCCAATCCCACTGGGCATTCTGATTGGTCAATTTGGCTTTGGTCTGACTGGTCAGTTTCAGTTGGGTTGCAAAGTCAAATACAATCGAGGTGACCCTGTAGTTAGGATATAGCAGGGTGGATAATGGATGGATGGATGGATTCTAGAAAGTCCCAGGCAAGAGGGGTTGGCACACACATGGATTCCAAGGAAAGGTGTAGGAGGAACGGCAAGAGTTGCCTTCAAACACAGGAAGCATTCCTGAAGAATTACTAACGATGTAGTCACAGTGGGTAATGGGGGGTCCATCTGCCATTGGTGGTAGTGAAAAACTGGACAGGACGTGAGCAACACATCTTGAAATGACAGACTCTGAGAAGCAGGCTTAACAGGAACTGAGAGGGGAAGAGCTGACCATGACAGTTTTCGGACATTCGAGGCTACCAAAGAAAGGTGTACAACGAACACAGATGGTACATGTAAGGCAGGAGATATCAAATATTTTTAAATGTATTCTGTTACCTGCCCTTATCAGGCAATATAGCTAGTAACAAATTAAAATTGTAACTTCATACAGCCGAATTTGATTCTAACATTTCATATTAGTAAGTCACAATAAATTAGTGCGTGCTGTCTTTCATGTATTTCTTTATGGTGTGTAAAGTTATTAATAACATTTTCAAAGAGCATAAGGGCATCACTGAGTTTAACCGACATTTGCAGAGTACACACACCCAGGCCTCATTTCAGGCTTTGCCACTGTAAATTCTTAAATCGCACTAGAATCAGCTCCTTTTCTAAACCTTTTTAAAGGTGCATCAACTTAAAGACGATAACAAGCAATCTGAGTCAATCAACTGTATCCTAACTGGCCTGCTAATGTACAATCCATACATTGTAACTAAGGGAGGTCTGTTAGAACTGTCACGGAGTTCTTGACAGGGATGACCTGCGGCAGAGGCTGTATGGTCCCACCTGTATTTACACACATGCCTCTTCCTGTGTGCTGCTGTAACGATGCTTCGTGTTTCCCTCTCAGATTAAACAACACTTCGATGAGTTATGTCATGGGTGATCACCCAATTGCTCCTAAAGGACATCATATTGATATACTAGAGTGCATTTTGGGTCTACCAATGCTGAATTTCTCAGCCTCAAGTGTTTTAGTGGATTACCCAACAACCTATTGATGCATTCATCAAAAAGACTCCTGCAGTCTTCTTAAGTCCAGCTCCGGAAGCCTAATGTGTCAGTCATTCACAGGGAGACATAAGCAACTGGGAAATGACTGCCATCAATTACAACACAAGCAGCAACTCTTGATACAGTAAAATGACAACCTATTAAGAAAGGGGAAAATAAGCTCTGAACGGTTTGTTGGTGTTCATTCCAAATAAACATAAAACTTTCAGGTAATATGCATTACACATATCCATCCACCTCACCATCCACTTAGTAAACCCGCGTAACGCAAATTGGATTAACGTTGGTTTCTATGGCAACCTGGCAGCAGCTCTCCGATAACATAACACCACTTGGAACGTGGAGTGTGTCTCATTTGAATTCAGCACCCCTTGAAGGTACTTTAGCACCTATTTACATGCAAGAGGCATTTGGAATGAATTAACTTTCATTAAATGCAAGAGATTATTGGTTTCTGGTGGAGAACACATATTTTTATGACACAATTAAAAAAAAAACAAACTATGCAATGTGTTTGGTAAACAGAACGGATTTTTGTTTTTTGAAAATGTGCTATGATGAAGTTTTCTGTTCTGGTTAAAAACGTACAAAAGATATTATCCTTTCTCAAAAAGGAGGAGAAAATACATGTATACATTTACATATATTTAAATAATATTAGAATTTGGTTATAAGAATGGTCAATGCTAAGCTGAAAAAGACAACATTCTGTATGTATTGTCTTGACAAATGTTTGCATTGGTCATTATCCCAGACTACTGAGGCACAAATGTCAGCCCAAGCCTTAGACACAAGGGCTCAGTTAAACATTTTGCACTTAACTTGCATGAGATTAAGCAGTTTAAATTGCGTACATTGTGTTTTAGCACTAAAACAGGAAGACTGATGCATTCACAATGTGAAGGCTCTGTTTAAAGCAGCCATGCGTGGCTAGTAATAATAAGGTGCGAAAGTGTAGATGGGTGGCACTGGACAACTCTGGAGTGTTTCACACTGTGGATGTCAGCTATCATTTTAAAATAAGTCTGTCAACATGCATACAGTGACACAGATGGTAACTGGTTAAGGCAGACTTCATTCAAACTGGGAAGATTTTTCTTCAAGCACAGAATCTTACTGTACACACACAGAATATGTTATCGAGTACTGCAGTGGACAGTAGCACTTTGGGGACCTTCAGGACTCGACTTAAAGTTATTAACTTAGGTGATTAAAGATTGATGAGGTATGTTGGACGTGATAGCCTTGTTAAAAATGTTTATCACGCATTTCACAGTCTCTTGTTCTCGTGTACTAGTATGATATTGGGATGTGAAAAATGTTCTCCCACTGTGTAATGTCATTAATGTCTTCCATACAAGCAGCATAACTTACTGTATGCATGTGAACAGTTTCTTACAGCCACATACAGTATGCCACATTCATCTGTAAATAGTGTCCTCTAACTAGATAATAACACAATGTTTGTATGGGAAACGTGTCCTCTGATCGCACACTGTAGTGTGACATTAATATGTGAAATGTGTTCTCCCACATCATCACATTTTATCATGTGAAGCACCATATTTGCAGTATAACAATTTTCTACTCAACGTGCATAACCCTTTAATGTGAATGTGTCCCCCTATTTTGCTGTATGTCTTTAGCAAGATCTTTGAATTTGTAGAGCAAATGTCATGTGTCCAATTAAGAACACAAAATCACACACTAAATCCAGCATTAAGGTACATCCTCTTATAAGGTCAATATCCTAAATCCTTGTACACTTGTAGGTCCGGGCAGGTGGGCTGTGGTGTGTTCCATGTTGCCTTCACATTACACCTTACGAGTACGTAACATGCGGTCCTTCAGCTTTGTACCCTGTATTGTCTTCTCACTGTCCTTCTAATAAGATCTGAATGAAAGTGTCTGGCTCCTGACAGCTCTGCTTATTTGAGCCGGTTACCGTCTCACTGCCTAAATAGTTAAGTACAGAGAGCCCCGGGTCTTTTTCTTTTACGCAAAAGACATCGAACAAAGCAGGCTGACCAGATTTACTAAAGTCATTTGTGGTTTGTTTAGCATTTCCATAGTAGTGGACAACAAAACACTTTACTAGTCGGGGCAATTTAAGAATGTATCTACTGCACAACTATAATTAATGGTTATTTTAAAGAAGTGTTCTCCTTAGCCTGAAGGAATGAAGTCCTTAAGTGTCACCCATGACGGAGTGCTGCACGTCATCTCATAACATGAAAGACCTCAACACGCTAGTGAGAGTTCAGCTACAGAGCGATGCCGTCTCTATAGTTCCCGGATAAAAGAAGCTGAGCCGCACAGAATGGATGAGCTCTGGGCGCAGTTGGGGTTTCCAGGGGTGACGGCGTATCATGGAAACAACAGGCACAAGCCAGCCTAATCCTGCTCTGGGCTACGAATTGGGTGTTACGTTTCTTCTCAAGTTTGCTAGAAACTAAGCTGACTGGACAGCATTTCTCATTATAATATTGAGAATATATTATTATGAAGGGGATTTGGCAGGAAAAATACAAGATTTACTTCTAAATATTAAGATACCTTGTGAACCGCACAGATATTAACCAGGTCAGGTCTAACTCTGTACTGCGTTCACCTGTCTATGTCTCAGACTTGTAGACATGACCGCCTCTACTTTTCCTCAATTTCATCTTCCTGGGTGATAGGCCAATTTTATTTTTCTAAATATGTTCTCAACAGATCCTTAAGGGTGTAGCTTTTATATATATATATATATATATATATATATATATATATACACAATGTTAATGAATAACACACTAAAACAATAATTCATTCAAACTTCAATTCTCAAATTTGCTTGAGAACAATAGAACAATTATAAAATCATTCAATATACATATATAGACACACTTGTATAATACTTTTTACTTAATTTATTTATATATTTCCTTAATCTAAATTAAAAGTGAATCAAATTAGAGGGCAGACTCTCGGCATTTAAATATTTGCTAGGCACAGATCTGTTGACATTCGCATACAGAGCTGGTGAGTCTAACATTACCCAATAAACTGAACATCTTTCATTAAGTTCAGGCACTTCATACAATTCATTCAAAATTGGCCTTCTTCAGGTGTTCGTCATCCATTCAACACCTCCAAACATAAGAAAACAACCATTAAAGGTTCACACCGTGAGATTAGTCAAGGCATAATAACTCATGTAAGATAATCCTGAAAAATTTAAATAGAGCAGTACTTATCTCATTATTAGTATTATTTCATTTACTAACAGAATAGTTCCCAGAATATTCACATTTCAGTCTGGACAGCACTGGACAGTCCATCATGGGGCACATTCAGTGGTAGTCGGCCAATACACAGTCACCAATGAGCCTGATCTGCACAACGTTAAGACGAGACAGGAGAAGATGGACAGCATGTGAAATTTACACAGACAATACCTGAGATGGGATTTAAATTCACAATGGACATAAAACCAATATTTATTCAGAGAAAGACTAAACAATATATGCAGCTGCATTATGTACAAAGGTGAGCACTGGTTATTTCTACCATCTTCCAGCTCCTAAGAAATGCTCTGCTGTCTGTGTGTCTAAAGTCCGCATGCTGCCCATCTGGTGCTGTGAAACAACAGCACTCACCACGAGCAACAATAAATACCTCTATTGCCAAAACAGTGCTAGAAGCATTTGTGTACAAAATCAATGCAGAATATTTTAAACTACTTAGAACTTTCTCTTTAAAAGTGCAGTAATTCTGAAAACATTGACAAGGTGTTATATTTTATGTTAGAGAATTATATTCAGGTCTGCCCAGCTTAAAAAGACATTATATTTTACAGACAAGACACTTATCACTGGGCAGCACTCTGCTGCCTCGCAGTTAGGAGACCCGGGTTCGCTTCCCAGGTCCACCCTGCGTGGAGTTTGCATGTTCTCTCCGTGTCTGCGTGGGTTTCCTCCCAATGAAAAATGACAGACTGACTGACACTTATCTCTGGGGTGCTTCCTATCCGGTCTGCAAATTGGAGTAAGCTGGTTCACTAAATGTTAACATGGTGGTAACAGTGGTACTGTGACAATGCCCCACAGTCCTCTGCTCAAACCCGGCTTATTCTCGGTATGGAGTCTGTACATTTTACACGTCTGATTGGATTTTAGGTTGGTTTACCTCCCATGTCTCACAGACCTGCATGTTCGAGTAAGTGGTGACTCACTCTAGCCCAGTGTCAGCGTGTGACCGTGTGTGCCCTGAGGTGGACTGGCACCCTGCACCCCTGAGCTCACTTTAGTAGGTCCCATGAATGGATGTATGGGTCAAACAGAATCCATGCAGCTGTTAAGCCTGCGTAAAGTGATCAATGCCTTACTTCTGAAATCAACACATTTCTGACATTTTGAGTCTCAAGTTGTTAGGAACACAATAAAAATTCTAATATTTGAAAAAGATCAGAAGGATTTATTTATGCTATATTGCATTAAATATATATTTAGATTTCCAAATCCATGCACTGCAGTGGCTGTTCAGCATTTCTACTTGTTTACTTTCAGTACAATTCTAAATAACTAAGAACATCCATAAATTAAAAAAGATATTTGCTTGAGTTTAACCTGACAATTGATTCACTTGGGAACAGCTGTTGATATTTAACACTGGCTTGCCAGCTGAGCTCATGAGGCTTCATCTGGAATAAAACGTGCAGTTTTCACCCCAATTTTACAAGAAGAAATCCAGAAAAGCACAACTACGCAGTCTGAGTAGCCCTGGGATGGGAGTTAATAGGAAAGGCAGTAGGAGCTGAATCACTTCAGGTTGAGCAAATGGAGATTTAGAGGTGATATCACAGACGGGATTAAAACTAGCAAACTGTTGAAGAACTCGTGAGCTACACTGGGGTGAATCTTGAGTTTCTTTGAAATACTTTTGGTAGGTTTTAATTCTACTACTATCACTCCTACTGCTGCTAGTGATAAAAGTCGGCCTATTCAAATTGCGGCCCGCAGGCCACATGCGGTCCAGAAGCAACCTCTCAGTGGCCTAGCCTGTGGTGCCACCAGAAATGCAGTGAAAAACCGAGAAAAATATTTCCACAAGCCTCCAGAAATTCCTACAGTAGTACAGACCACTCCACGTAGCGCCATTCAACCCACAATGCAGCATATTGTTGTGTATCTAGAAGTGGTGTCAGTAGTCTGTGATATTGTGACGACCCTTCTATTAAAACACACAGGAGCCACTTCTCCTAAAATGGCACATGGCTTTTTATTTGGTGGGCCGTCCAATAAACGGTGCTCTATGGCTACTTGTTTGGGTCATGGGGACACCTCCAAAACAAAAAGGGGTAGCTTTCCGCTTTTCTGCCTCTTCCTGCTCTTTTACCATCCACTCCCCTCTCACCCTGATCCTGTCACTCAGCTCTCTCTAGGGAGGCGCCCTGAGCCCCCACAGCCCATGCAGTCGCGAGACACGTCACAATGTCAAGACACACGTTGTGATTCGAAATGAAATTCTGTCCCCTCGGTGCGCAGTAGACGTTATTTTCAAGTGTGTCAGTTACTGTTATCAGCTTTGATAGCGCTGATGGTTCTTTTTTATTCTGTTAATAAATATAATATAATATTCTGGGTCAGGTGTAACCAAAATGTTTATTTTACTTCAAAAGGGAAACAAATGTCATTGCTAATACTGTGCACTGTTTTATTTTTCTGCACTTTGCCTAGATCAGATATGACCCAAATATTTATTTTTTTTATTTCAAAAGTAGAAAAGAAATATTGCTTCTATCTGAGATTCTGTTCAGTTACAGCTTTGTATTGTTTTTTAGTTCTCTTTTTAATGTGCCTGTGTCACATGTGTTCCCCGGATTCATTTGGTTTGCTGCTTACCGGCCACTGGAAATGTCTGGCCCAACGGAATTAGTAATTGAATAGCCCTGCTATAAACCTTTACGAGACAGTAATATGACACTGCTGGCTGTAAAGGGAGGTAAAATGTTTTATGGAGTGAACCACAAAGGGTAATTCCAACACAAGAAGGTATGTGGCAGCAGATTATGTACTAAACAGTTTGCTCCTGCCCTCCATAGCAAGACAGTACACCACCGCTTTAAGTTTAAGTCCTTTTCTATGCACTAAATCATACACAGAACTGATGCCTGCGGTGGGCTGGCGCCCCACCCGGGGTTTGTTTCCTGCCTTGTGCCCTGTGTTGGCTGGAATTGGCTCCTGCAGACCCCTGTGACCCTGTAGCTAGGATGTAGAGGGTTAGATAATGGATGGATGGATAGAACTGATGTTTTATTAACGCATTGATTCAATCATATTTAAACAAACACTTTAATCCTTGGGTGCATTTGCCTCAATTTTTGCAGCCACTCTCTGAAGATGCATTTCTCTTCTGTCCGCAGTGTTCTTGACACCCTCCTATCTGCATGAGATTGTAAATGCAGCCATTTAGTGTTTATTTATTTTGTGATTTTTTTAGGAAATCAAAATTGCCTTCATTTTGAGTAGTTTTTATCATGCAGAATAGCCTGTTTGGCCACAGTTTTATTTCCACATAAATAATTGTATACATTTATAAAAAGAACATTTCTTGAGGACCAAAAACCAAAACAGGATGACATGGTTGCAAGGCTCCTTGAGGACACAATAATTCCAAAAATACGATAATAAAACTGCGCTAATCAGGTGGCAGACTATGACACCGTGTAGTGTGACATGTAACCGGGTTTAACTAACTCTTGCACGTCTTCATAGGGGGTGTCAAACCGGACCACAGCATGATAGATTTTGTGTAGTTACATCTGACGAGACTAAATGTCAAACCGGGGCCTTGCCTGTCTGGAGGCTGACTTTATCCCACATCTGTGCTTGAAGCCTGCATGGCACACACACACTCACACACACACACTCTCCTGTTTTACGTGTGTACTGCAGACCCTCCTGCACATGGAATTTGGTTACATTCTGTTTTCTTTTGATTCTGCAGAAGCTTCATTGTTAGTTTCAGTGCCGCTCACAGCTGCCTCATTGTGAACTTGAAGAACCTCTGCTGTTCCCATATGAACTGTGGGAGTGAGAGAAAGCAAACGCCATCATTGACAGCCAAAGCTTACGTCTACTTTGAAATATTTACTCAAATTTTATCAGAAGAACACTTCACTACCTGGTCTTTCTTCTTCTGCAATGGGTGCAGGTTTTTTTTCGGGGTGGAATCTGAAAAAAAAAAAATAAAATAAAAAATATTACACCACATTTAATTTCATCAAACCTCAAACAAAATGTTAATTGCAGCACTTTGCTGGTAAAGAAGATGAGCACAGATCACTGGGCTTAGCTGGGAACAGCGGTGAGCTCATCTAACTCACTGTCCTCGGCATCTCTGTTCAGTTGCCACTGGTTGTTTTTTATACTCATGTTTTAGCTCTTTTTATTGATACTGTGTTGCTGTGTTGCCCGTTTCTTCAAGAGCTCTCAATATTCGCCTACATAAATCACAATTCATCTGTCCAAACAGCAACAAGTGCTTACACATTATCTGTGTACCAGTGCACTTGTGGCTCCATCTAGTACAAAAAAGCAAATATTTTAAAAAATGCTCTAATTACACAGCATGAAGCCAATCAGTGACCACCACATCACCATGGCCTCTGTGTAGGCATTCATATCGACATCCAGCAAGTGGCAAACTTCAAAACCATACATAAAAATGTCATTTTTTCAAAAAAAAAAAATTGATTACAAAAAAACATGCAATTTTCCTGTGTTTCTAATTGACGACTCCGGAAGATGGTACTCAGTTACTTCTGAAAACTGTCAAAGTCTACCTGGTGGTATCTGGAATGATGGCGGATATACAAGAAGTGATGATAGTATTGTATGGTGGACACAATTTAGTTTATATACTGTACAAAAGTAATGTGCAACACAGTTTCTGTCATGTTTCACACAGTTGGAAAACATGAAGACATTCAGAAATGTTAAATTATAGCATTTATTTATTTTTTGTTGCCAAGCTTCTTTTAGCTGGAGCAATTTGCATTTAAGTATTTCTAAGGAAATAAATATTTTTAAATGCATCAATATACAGTACAGTGGCCTATAAACTAGGATTGAATTTTAGGGATCACATAGATAATACATACTGTAAGTACTTCAGGTTTTTGTAAACAATTATTTCAGAATTTTGTTTTTTAAAGACAATTTTTAACCAATTATTACAAATAACTGAAATTAGTATTAAGTAATGCAATGAGAACAGTGCAGACTCTCCACAGCCAGCCCAAGATTGGGATTAAAGAGAAGGCAGAGCATCACATATAGTTAATAAACTCTAGAATATATGCTTTCTAAGATGCCAGAGAATGCCAGTCCATAAATATTAACTTAATCTTAAGCATATTAAGATACATAATTTAATACATTATAATCCATAATTTGACCTTTTGTCACGAAGGATCATGCAAGTTTTTATTTACTTCATGATTGTGACTGGCCCTTAACATCCTGGACGAAACATGGCTTGCTCATTCCATCCACGTGCTAGAAACTTCACTGGGGTTTCAGAGGAAGTGAGTGAGTGTACACCGTGATGAAATGTTGTGCTGACAAGCTTTGATTCCTGCCTTAGATTTAGCAGAAACAACAGGTTTGGATAATGGAGGGATGGATGAATCTTTTTCTTTCTCTGCTGTACAGCACAACGCCATATCTCCCAAATGGAGGAGTGAATACAGTTTCTGCTAAACCCTAACGCATGTCACATCCCTGACGATGAATGTGTCAACTGAATCACAGAACTGATATTCTGAAATTATTACATAAAGATTTAAATTATTTTATCTTGCTGTATTTTTTCAGCTACTGCCAAGTATATGAATGGCATAAAGTAACTTAAGACAGAATGGCAAACTTGTGTATTCACCCATGGTCACTCACCGGTCACCCATTTGCACTTAGTAATTATTAATAATGGGGTGTGCATGTTATCTTTAAATGCTACAAGGCTAATTTATTTCAGCATATACTAAGTGTAATCCTTTCTATTGCTACTTTATTTATCTTAAACTTTCATGGCAGGAAAATTAAATTTTACCTGGTGGAATATTTCTTGCTTTCACTGTTCCCAGTAGATAACTGCCCAAAAGATGTCCGGGCTCGTGGAGATGCCTGTGTGTGAAACCGACCCTCTTGGTTCTCAGTCACAAACGGATTGTCAAAGTGAAAGTTGCCAATTGCGGACTGAATCATCCCCATAACCAGATCTTTTTCTAAAAAGAAAAACAAAATGTTTCAGTTCATTCATACAACTGCTTTATCAGTTTGAATCATTGAAGACGTCACTCAGTTACTTGTAACAACTGTCAAAGATGAGATGTGATCATAATACTGTATGGCGGATGGTGTATTTTATATAGTGCCCTTCATATGGAAAAAACATTTGTGCAATGCAACACTAATTCTTTTTTTTTATTTCATACAGTTGGAACACTTGCAGGCATTCAGCAATTGGTGCTGGTCCAACTGCTTGCTTACCCACAAGGTCCTAAATCTAAAGAAAAACAATCCTTTTTTTTCTTTGAAAAGAAAACCTTGAACTCTAGTTGTCTGACATAATAATAATAATTTAAAGACAATACTAGCAGGCGCTCAAGGGAATTATAACAGAAATAGTCACCACATTACACTATCTACGTAAATGAAGTTTTGGAGGGTTAACTGCTAGAAATACAGAATATTTGAAAACACTTACAATAAAAAAAAAATACAGCTGGTTTGTGATATAATAAAATAAACCCAGAATATGTCTTAGATAGATAGATAGATAGATAGATAGATAGATAGATAGCTTGGCAGTTTATATGTGTATGATATATACATATTACATATGTGCATAATATAAAGATAGATAGATAGATCATAAGAGAGGGAGGACAACAGAGTGTGAGGTTTTAATATTTTGTATTAAAGTACAATTGTGCTAGTTTGCACAGTGTTCCCTTGCCACCCAAGTAGCACTTGTATGTAGAAGCCACAGGAGATATTGTGGTCCACAGGAGCAAATGGTTGGTCCACCACAGCGTCCCTAAAAGGTGGACACCATTCCGCTGGAGTGGCATTGTATTCTCTTTACTTGACTTTTCCTCTACCATGCATATATTGGACAGTCATTCGTAATGGACATTATGAATTCTACCTAGTGAATAACCCCAAAGTATTTGCACTTTTTATAAAATGACCTTTTACCAGGTAGTTAAGGTATCAATGAACATGACACCATTTCCACAAGGCTAACACAATATGATCAGACCTGTTACTGTATCTGCGAAATTTATGAAGCTGAAAGTCAGCCTTGTTATTTCTATATCTGTCTTTATAATGTATATTTATTACAAAAAGGCAAAGCACAAACGTAGGTAAAAATTGCAGAATAATGTTACAACACAGTTGTCCACTGGTTGGCAGATCCATCATTGTGGGTTATCTGACATTGGCTCATTTTTTCCATGTCTCCGGGTATTATGGGTTTCCTCCCACGTCCCAGAGAAATGCACTGTAGATTAACTGACGATGTGCAGTTGGGTCAGTGTGAGTGTGAGAGTGGGTATGTATTTGAGTGGGCTCTAGAATACGGTGGTCACTGTAAAGTTAAGAGAATACTTTTTATTTCCAGAAAAGAAGTAAGGGTGCTTGTTCTTACCTCGCTGGCCAGCTGATAGAAGCCATTGTTGAACATTAGTTAAAGAATCAGTTTGCAGAATTTGGCAGAGCAGTTCTAAAACCTGTTGAATGTGAAATAACACAAGGCTGGTCAGGCTGCCAACATTTACCAGATCTATCCACAGAGTAATTACTTACATGTACAATATACATACATTCACAGACACACACACACACATAAACACTATGTACAGTATATTATAATTATATTAAAATACTAAGGATTTCCATGATAGAGGTGGTCACCACAATAGCATGGTGATCAGCAATGCTGCCTCCCAGCTTCAGCAGACATAATTCCAGTCCTGGTGTGGCTACTGCCTGAGTAGATTTCCTGCATGTCTTTGTTAGTTTTTCACAGCTTCTCCTTGCAGATCACAAAGATATGCATGTTATGTTAATTGACAATGGTAAATTTGCAGAATAAAGTAAAGTAAGTGAAACATGTCAGTGATTCTGCCCTGTGTGGTATTAGTATTTGATGTATTGCAGACCTATAAATACAAACTTACTAAATAAAACTAAACACTAGCAAAACCAAGGAGCTGGTGGTGGATTTTAGGAGGCCCAGGCCCCTCCTGGACCCTGTGATCATCAGAGGAGACTGTGTGCAGAGCGTGCAGACCTATAAATACCTGTGAGTGCAGCTGGATGATAAATTGGACTGGACTGCCAATACTGATGCTCTGTGCAAGAGAGGACAGAGCCGACTATACTTCTTTAGAAGGCTGGCGTCCTTCAACGTCTACCAGGCGGTTGTGGCGAGCGCCCTCTTCTACGCGGTGGTGTGCTGGGGAGGCAGCATAAAGAAGAAGGACGCCTCACGCCTGGACAAACTGGTGAGGAAGGCAGGCTCTATTGTAGGTATGGAGCTGGACAGTTTGACATCCATGACAGAGTGACAGGCGCTGAGCAGGCTCCTGTCAATCATGGGGAATCCACTGCATCCACTGAACAGGATCATCTCCAGACAGAGGAGCAGCTTTAGTGACAGACAGCTGTCACTGCCCTGCTCCACTGACAGACTGAGGAGATTGTTTCCAACACACTATGCAACTCTTTAATTCCACCCGGGGGGTAAACGTTAACATTATTCAATGTTATTGTCTGTTTTACCTGCATTTTTACCACTCTTTAATATTGTTTTTTATCAGCATGCTGCTGCTGGAGTATGTGAATTTCTCCTTGGGATTAATAAAGTATCTATCTATCTATCTATCTATCTATCTATCTATCTATCTATCTATCTATCTATCTATCTATCTATCTATCTATCTATCTATCTATCTATCTAGCAATCACACCTGTTGACTCAGGATTTTGTATTTGTATCCATTCTAAATTTACAGAAACATTTCTAGAAAGCTACATGAGCTTTTAAAGGTTAAAGAGTATTTCAAGTGGAAGAACAAGTCATTAATCAACTTTTACTTCAACCGACAAACCCACCAGGAGTGTATTGTCTCATCTGTTGGAAGAAGGCATTGCTCAAGTTCTTTTAAACAATGTCTGTATTTTTGCAATGAGCATTTCAAGATTTTTTAAACATCTCACATCAAAAGCACACTTAGATATCCTAGAGGCCTGCATGCAATAGCAAGAATTCATGTGCTCCTTTTCATTAATGATTTGCCTAATTCTGGAAGCCATCACACTCTTGACAATTCTACACAATTAGCCCATCAATGATCCTTCTAAGTTCTCCGAGAACTGAACTAAGCTTTATGTGATGCGTTTGCAACAAATAGCACTTTTTTATTTATTATTATTCATACTCACTATTAGTTCCTGATCATAAAAAGCTGGAGATGGTGCATGGTCGTTGACTCTGGATCGCCTTTTTTGGGATGAATGACGATTTGATGCATGAGAGGAAGGCGGAATTATTCTTCCCGTCTTTACTGAATATTGTGTGCTTCTACGCACTTCCTCTGCCTGTAAATAGTGAAAATTAAATACTGAAAACAGATATAAATACCATGTTGTCAGACTGTTTTAGAGAATGCTGTTCTTGGAACTAAAATCAATTTAGAACAAGTAAACATTCAAAATGAATTTAAAAAGTCTCCTGAACGTTACGCGGCACAAAATCAGTGCAGTTTATAAAAGTTTCAGATTATCACTTTAAGTTTGCACTTCACATCTGTGAATGTCATTCTTCTTGAATAATTGACATTACTTAATGTGACTATGAATGTACATAAACAGAACTGTGCAAACGTCTTAGGCACGCACATATGTATATACTGTATAATTGTGACAATGTGTTGTTTCAAGAACTGCAGCCTTTTTGAAAATGTTTGATATTTTCACTCATTACCGATTGTAGAGATATTAAAGGAAATAAAATATGATACTTTGGTGATTATCTTGTATCTGAATAACACTGCCAATTAAAAATAACTGAAAGAATCAGGTGGGACAGCACAATGTTATAGTGGGGGAGTAGGAATTGTTCTAAGGAACAAATGTTCCTCCACAGATGACGTTTAGATTTGCCAATCAATTTTATAATTTCAGTACAGGTGTTTTCTTTTTCAGCAGGTTACTAATTAAGTCCCAACGTATTTCTTAAAGAGTGCCAGTCTAAAAGACACTTAGACTATTAAATCTCTCTCTCACTCACTCACTCCCTTATGAACAGACAGCTGGCCATTCACTTCCCTGAACATGTGTACTTAAATTTAGCTACTGAATTCTTATGTTCTATGTTTTTATAGTATAGTAAGCTAAAATTGTACAGTATGCGTAAGCAATTAGGCTCGCTGAACACAACTGTATGAATACCGATTATTTTTTCCTAACCTCTGGTAACATATTGTGAAGAGATGCCCAGCTGTCAAGAGGTTGCCAGAGGAAAGGGCTTCATCAGAATATAAAATGACTCGAGCACTGAAAGAAAAAAGGCAGAAACCTGGCCATAAGCAAGCAATGAACTCCCAGGATGCTATGGAGCAAGACACCCAGCAGATGGCAGAGATGTCTGGCCTCCAGCAACAGACAGTGAGAGACTAGGCAATGGGCAAAAAACTTTCTGACCAATATAGAGGAGCATTGCCACTTAGTGGAAAGCAGGACCAGGCTACTCATTCAAGGTAAAGTTCTGGGGGTGTCTAACAGGAAAGCAGTACTCTTCCAACCAGAACATTTAAGAAAAACTGCAGGATGGGTCTAGAGACACCCCAGGAACTACTGGAGGGTGATCTAACCTGGCGCATCTGTAGCTAAAGCAGCTGAGCCACTGACATCAGAACTGATTATGGAGCCTGACCTGGTGAGCTCTGGTAGCAGGAACAGAAGCTATGATTGGGATAGAAAAAAGACTGAAGGCAAGGAAGGGAACATTTAAGTGTATTTTTAAGATGGATAAATGGATTAACTTTTCCAGTGGCTAGACATGAGTTCAAGACCAATTTAAATAAGCCAGAATGACTGCAGGGTTTACTTATCTCTCTGTTTATGTGTATTGATGTGCGTTATTCACCTGATTATCTCTCAACTGTGATCATTTTTATATTTCTGCCCTCTGGGGTGTTATTCAGGGACCTGCTCCAGAAGGCTCCCTCCTTTAACCACACATACGTGTTGAAGAATTCCACTGTGCTCTGTTCACTTGGTACCACTAGTACTACTACTATTAATAAGAGTAAAAACTTTTACTGTTATTTTGTTATCTGTATATGCTAATGTTTGTCAATCTGCCATGAGATTACTCGTGAACAAATGGGGCTAGAACCTTGATCCTGGTCTTAATCGAAAGCTTATGGCCTGATATGTCCTGGAAAATCAAAACATTTTAGGTAGCAGTGACCTGGTGGACAGAAAAATGTGTTGTAATTAAACAACACACATGCCCATCTACTGATAATCCCCCATGGCATGGCAGAAATCAGAAGTGTATGTTTTTACATTGCAAACAATGGTGGAGAATTTACTGTTGTTTATATCTAGCCTTTTGTCGCATTTTATTTTAGAACTGTAGGTCCATGTGTTTCACTAGCTACAGTATGTATTTATTTGTGCATGATTTGTTTTCTCACTATCAATTTAACATTCTTACAGCGTCTGAAATCTGTATTAAAATGAAAGTCTGTGCAGTGCACTAAGGCTGGTCTAATGTCATAATTACTATTTAAGAATACACTGACTTGAATTATACTTGAAGCATGGGTGAGAAGTTTTATGGAAATATTTTCTGTATACCTAAAATTTATTGTAATGATTAGAACTTTTTTCCACAAATAAAAAACTCTTAATGGTGTTAGGAGTTGAATTTTACTCCATAAATTGATTCACATGAACAAATGCTCCATTTTGTATCTATTATACAGTAGGACTGGCTGCTTTTTGTTTATATCTTAAGCATTTTAACACTTCTGTAAATAAAGCATTAAGGGGTAATCATAGACTGACCTAAACTTTATATAGCACATTAACCAGAGTACTAGGACTGATTTTGTTTTTCCATTTAAGCGACATTAGAAATCTAATTAAACATTGCAAGCTACCGATAGTATTGTGCTATAGTGTTCTTAATGCTTTATTGTACTTGTGGCTGTGTTGGTGGGAAACGCCTGCTTTTAAAGTGTTTCCCCACAATAAACACTTTTTGTGCTTTTAACTTGTATCCATGCCTGCTTGTGTTGGGTGTATACATACTGTATTGTGTCACACTTGCATCTTGCAGACAGCTTAAAGGTACTGGTGGTGGTAATTCCATACCAGTCCACAAAGTGGGAGTTTATATTAATGCCTCCTTCACTTCTTCTCTCTACAGGCCGGGTGATTGACAGCCCGACCACCTCTGATGTCCACCCCCTGGACCCACCTCTTCCTGCCTGGCCTGCACTTAACAGAACATGTTATCATCTTTGTCAGTCTAGTCCAGGGGTCCTCAATCACGGTCCTGGAGGGCTGCAGGTTTTTGCTCCAACCCAGTTACTTAATCAGAAGCACTTACTGTTCAAGTAACACTTCTGCTTCACTTTAGTTGTCTTGTTCGTTACGATTTTGAACTCTTATTGCTTATTTTAGTCTTAAACAGCTATATTCTTGGTTTTTAATTGCTCCTAATTAGCAATGAGATGCAAATGTCAAAAGAGACCAGCATTTCTCCATTTAGCTTGTTTTCATTTACACCAGTGTGTATTTATCATGCACTATTGGGTTTAATTAAATACTTGAAAGGAAAGTGAAGAGAAAAAAGTGAAGGACTGAGAATTACTCCTCCATTTTAGCCCTCAAATCATTTGGATGATGTCCTTAGAAAGGGGAAGAATATCTAGGATATGAGAATTACCTGACATGGCGGAGTTAAAGCACTAACATGCCATAAAATCAAATTATCAGCAGGAATTGCTTTCTAATTAAGCAACCGGGTTAGAACGAAAACCTGCAGCCACTGTGGCCCTCCAGGACTGGGATTGAGGACCCCTGGTCTAATCTGAGGCACATGTCATAAGGGGCATTATTTTTGTTGAAAAGTGTTTATTATTTTTGCATTTATAATATACAGGGTTGCGGTGTCGCCCATTTGTTCTATCACTTATTTATATATACTGTATATATATATATATATATATATATATATATATATATATATATATATATAATTTTGTCTTCTGTTCCATTGTATAAAGCACACTGAAACACAGTGATCACATTTATATTATTTTATAATATAGTTTCATCTTTAATGTCTTCATAGCAACAGTAACCCATGTTACATTACCATTTTTTACACAGCATGGACTGTTATCCTGCTTGTACAGGTCACAGTTGCACAATTTTTGTGTGATTTTAACGATTTTCAGGTATATATAGTGAATACTACCTATTGAAATTGCACTTTTTCTGCCAACGTCCTTTCTAAGAAAATTAGAGAGTGCAAATCTGTAATTTTACCAGAAGTATATAATCAGCTTATGTTAGTAGGAAAATTCAAAACAAAACCTGCACCATTTCTCTGTAAGTCTGTTTCAAATCAACTGAAAGTTGATGTGAAATTTGAAACATATAATCATGATCCAAACCCGTTTGATGGTATTAAAAAGCTTGATTTAAAATTGAGTACTGCATGTAGTTCAGCTACAGAAATCGCATGCCATTAATGTGGTGGCTGCATATGCTCAAAACAAGTTGTCTTAATGCTAACAGAAAATATATGCTGCCTTAAAAAACATCTCAATATGAAGAATGTAAGATGTAATACCTGAACTAACCTGCTCAAAAGAAAGCATATGTAATATGGTTGGGGTTAAGCAATGTAGTTTGACATAACAAAGGTTTGACAGCACAGCCTTGTAGATTCTTCCAGCCAACAAAATATTTACAGTTAATCAAGAGTAAAAGGGTACATTTAAATTGGGAAGAATCCATGTGATGAAAATCTGTCAATTTTAAAGTGCTTGTGATGTGTGAGGTAGATGTTCCAGCTACTGAATGAAGTCCAGGTCGGCAGGTCCCAGTAACTGGCATATACTGTATAATGCAGCAATAGTTCGCAGATATCTGAGACCCTCCACAGCCAGGCATAACACAGTAGCGACTCTAAAGCTTCTCTGCATCAGCACTGAATAGGGTCCCACACTACAGATTACTCTGAGTTTTTCAGGTTGATTCAGGTAGGAAAAATGTTTATTACATTCCCCTTACTGGATCCTACTCCACTTTTTATTGATTTTGCAGAACAAATAGGACAAACAAAGTCCGAATGAGTAAATATAGTACATTTAGAGGTTATACTAGAATGGAAACTAAAGCAGCACCATACCATATGAGAAAAGCCTAGGGACATGTACTGTACTTGTTTCACCTGTCATCTGGCTGCTGCTCCCAATAAATGATGTTTATGTGGACCTACTTGGTAGTGCAATAATCGAGCAAAAACTTCCAGCAACAATAACTTACTAATTTGTTGTCTTCCTTTGCTTGAGGCCTGGAAGTGCAAACTTTGGTTGCTAATTCTCTTAGCTCTTCCCTCCAGGCTTCTGATATCAAAGCTAAAGAAAGTAAACAAGATGATGAAAGCTACCTAGAATGGATATACATACTGTATATGTCAATGAGCAAAACTGTTAAAAAAACAGACAATACATTACCAGAAGACTATCACACTAGTAGAGCTCCGTGTATTCTTTTCAGAACATAAAAGGTAACATAACATTGTCAAACCTGCCTAGCCCAATTCAGAATCACAGGGGGCAGAGCCAATGCTGGCCGCACTGGATGTGCAATTTTTAGGAGAAATGGAGCCCAGAGAAAAACTAACACAAACTCAGTAAGAATGAGCAAACAACTTGACATGGCATTCAAACCCAAGATGCTTGGTCCATGAGGCAGCTCCACCTAACATTAAAGCTGATGAATAATATTAAATCATTTAGTTTTTCAGTTATAAAAAAAAAAACTTAAACTAATTTTATTTTAATTCAATACTTAAAATGAACCTGATGAGGAAACAATTACATTAGGAAATCCATCCATCCATTATCCAACCTGCTATATCCTAACTACAGGGTCACGGGGGTCTGCTGGAGCCAATAACAGCCAACACAGGGCACAAGGCAGGAAACAAACCCCGGGCAGGGCGCCAGCCCACCTCAGGGCTAACACACACACACCAAGCACACACTAGGGACAATTTAGGATCACCAGTGCGCCATACCTGCATGTCTTAGGACTGCAGGAGGAAACCCGGGCAGACTCGGGGGAGAACATGTAAACTCCACGCAGGGAGGACCCAGAAAGCGAACCCAGGTCTCCTAACTGCAAGGCAGTAGCGCTACCCACTGTGCCAGCGTGCCACCCCTACATTAGGAAATTTTAAATACATTTGTGGAAACATTTATTTTTTTTTAGTTGATGTATACAGTATTCTCACATTTTTAATATAGTTCAAAGAAAACCACACTTACCAAAGCATTTTTTCAATGTAAAATGATTATTATTTTTAAACAGGAAAATCATTTAGGATTTAGAGTTTATCAGCTGCAAAAATCACAGGGTAAGAATGAGTTCTGCATGAGATGAAAATATATTTGTTTTTTTAAGACTGCATAATAAACAAAAAGTGATATCTATTTTTATGTAAAATTGACCTTAAATATGAAGCCTGTAAAGTCACTCAGTCTTTTTGAGGGTAGCAAATTTTGTATCATTTTTGCAGTGGCTTTTTTGACATTTTGTCTTCCCTGATTTATTTCCCTCTGGGTTTATGTGCAGTTATAACAATGGCAAAGCTACACATTGAACATCTGACTATAGGCTCACTTGGAGAGTTCACCAAGTGCCTGCTTTTGAGAGGAGAAAAAGTGCTTTTCCTAAACAGAATTTGTTCTCTCAATATAAATATTGCTTTCCAGAATTTAGAAAGTTGTTTTCAGACTTAGGCTGATGTAGACATATTACGGTTGTTTTGCCAACTCTTTCTTCAGATGGCAGAGCAGCTTGCAGACTGATCTTCAAAGGCAAGGCGAGAAGGCTGCACAGGGCCAGGCGTTTGACTCTGGCAAGAAAGCGGAGCTCATACTTTGACAAGACTCAGGAGTATTCATGAATTAGGCCAAAGATTTGCATAGGAAAAGAGTAAACAGGTGCCTGATGCTTGGTCTCAATGATGCTGAGGCGTGTGATAGTGGACAGCAGAAAGTGACAGCAACTGCCAATACCGCAATAATGGCAGCGTTCATACAATACAATACAATACAGTTTATTTTTGTATAGCCCAAAATCACACAGGAAGTGCCGCAATGGGCTTTAACAGGCCCTGCCTTTTGACAGCCCCCCAGCCTTGACTCTCTGAGAAGACAAGGAAAAACTCCCAATAAAAACCTTGTAGGGAAAAATGGAAGAAACCTCGGGAAAGGCAGTTCAAAGAGAGACCCCTTTTCCAGGTAGGTTGGGCGTGCAGTGAGTTCATGCCACAGGGAACAGCATGTGATTAGCCATGACATTCCCAGTTTGCATTTGTTGTTTTGGAGGTGTTACTTTTCCAG
The DNA here is from genome assembly GCF_016835505.1 of Polypterus senegalus. Lineage (NCBI taxonomy): Eukaryota > Metazoa > Chordata > Cladistia > Polypteriformes > Polypteridae > Polypterus > Polypterus senegalus. Next base: position 260,181,393 of record NC_053154.1, read on the forward strand.
TGGCCTGTAACAATGAGAAAGAGATCAGTCTTGTTGGGCTCATATGGTATAATGTGCTGTTTGATTTTCTTCACTATACAAAGCCATTATCGGCTGGACAATTCTTCATCATGTGTGTCTTTCAGTTCATCCATCTTGGAGTTCATGACGTTAGCCTATCTTAACATTTGAAATCACAGCACTGTAAATACTTGCGGTTTAATGGACTCCATGCTTTGTTTTGTTTTTTTTTTTGGCTGATCATAACCATCTGCTTTGGGGTCTAAGGCACACAGGTGAAATGAGTGAAGGGTGGAGTGTGCATTTTAAGGGTATTCAGCAATTTGAACTGTAATAATTTCCAAAGCTTATATTTTTCTTCCTTTCTAACTTGGCTCCTGCATGCCCAATTGAGATTATCTGTTGGAGAAAACTCTAAATGATCACAATAGGGTTTATTCAACATCAACATTTTTATATGGTCTCTTTACTCTCTGTGGAGCTGATGTTCTCTTTAAGCACTACACACAAATGTATATACTTCACAATGTATGTGACTTTATTATGGTTGTATTTTGTTGAATTAATCAAGCATTAATATTTTAGACAGAAGTGATTCCTAAGACAATTCTAATAAGAAAAGAGCATACAGGTATATCTGTTCTTAGTATATATCTGTGAAGTGAAGTGTGGTCAGCTGTGCACCGCATTGTGCTCCATTTCCACTGGCTACTAGAGTTCTGCTTACTAACATTAGGTATTCCCTGATGAAGACACTTACTGGTAATTTTCTTTTGGACAGGCCATACAATGACATTGTGTTAATTCGTGACCATCTAGTTGTAGTCACTTTTGTGTGTTTAGCTAAGGCATAGAAAACACCACTTGATCTTCATCAGTGAACACCCGTATCTGATGCAAGTACTGGGAGCTTGTTGGAGAGTATCAAGGGCACAAGATGTTTACAAAGAAAATTTCAGGTCCACTAACTCAATGAAATCTCCACATACTTGAAGGTAAGTGAGATTTAGTAAATGGAAAAATGTATTTTCTTCAGACCTGTTATCCAATTTAAAGGACAATACCAGCTTGATACTACATTAACCAAGTATACTATGTTTAACTAAGAACAGCAAGTTTATTGCTGCCATGTAAACCTCTTAAAACTTCTCTATATACAGTACACCATACAATAAGCTTTATGTCATTTATATTTACAGATATGTGTTACCTCTTTCCCAATACAATATTTACAGAGAAGGTAAATGTTTACATTTTCAACAAAACATAGCGTACCTGTTCCCTGCTGCAGGCTATTATTTCCATAGCCATCTCCGTAGGGCAACTTGAGTCCTGGCACTCCCAACACTGTCATAGCAAGCTGATTTTTGATTAAAGGGTGAGGAGACAGGGGTGAAGAGTTATACCAGTCGTCATTTACGATGCAGACAGGGTTCCCATTGAGACCTTTAAAGAATGAAAACAAAAGAGATGAAACGTATCTAGAATTGTTCAATGCTTAAAAAACAGTGAGTTTATTACTTTTAATTCTCTTTCGGGTAGGAATTCATAAAGTGACAAATGCAAAACCCAATGACTAATACAAACGGCTCTTCATCAGTATTCAGTTCTTTAAACACTTTTGTTTTCCTAATGCACACTGATTGATTAAGACCAAACTTTTTTTTTAACATAATAATTACTTAAAAAGCAGATACTTTGACAGGGCAAAGCGCTGGTGGCAAATAAGAATATTTCCAAACTGGGACTAGCTAATATAATGCCACTGTCACCAGTGTTTCATTTTCACAGATATTGGAAGCCACTGTATTTAATGTTACAGGCTGCCTGAACAACAAAAAGTGTAATAAAGACGGTACAGAGCAGTGGAGGGACCCAACACGGATCACACAAGTGGGAAGCTCACATGGCATACAGCAAGCCCTTCTAACATCTCCATTGGGTCAGCAGTGATTTGCTCATCCTTTTTCATGACTCCATCATCCACCATCCACCGTTCTATTTTTTCAGCCCACTTTTTCCTTTTCAGTGTCCTAATGAACTGAAATTTACACTGACTTAAATCAGAACCTGTACAGAGTGCCACCCCATTGCTGGAAATTTTCACATTGCGCCAAATGAGAGTTTTTCCAATTGAGAGGGAAATTCAGTACTTATCCACACTTTTGTGATAATTTTGGTTCCAAGGTTATTATAGTTAACTAAAATCAAAACTAAAACTATTATTAAAAAAACATTTTCGTAAACTGAAATAAAATAATTAACAAAACTGAAATGAAAAACTAAAACTAAACAAACCTAATAAAGTAGCTGGAAAGACTAACTGAAATAAAATAATAATTTACTAAAATATTATTAGTTTTCGTTTTTGAATGAATATTCTTGCGGTTAGTTTTTAACCCTAATAACTTTTAATTCTAAAACTGAAAGTCATCCACCAAGAGCTGCCCAGATATATTCATCCAGTGACCCTGTAGTTAGGATATAGTGGGTTGGATAATGGATGGATGGATGAACAGCGGCTGGTGAAGGAGGGCGGCTGTTCACACAGCATCTGCGGTGACAAAGTGAGCTGAATATGTGCATAAAATGTGTGGATTAGAAAATGATTTACGTACTGCCTTTCTTTGCACTTGTTGTATATCAAGATGTAATCCAGACGCCTGAAACTGGAATATGGTGGTCAACAAAAACTTTACCGTATGGACAGAAAAATCACAAGTGAGTAATATTTCAGTTTATTTCTCAGGTGCCTGCTTTTTGTTGACAGTAATTCACTGTATAGAGAAAGTATAATCATGAAAAAAATTCAACCTCAAGATTTTGATGAATCTTGACGTGTTAGACCTCCCCAAGTCCGAGGTGGGGTCTACACACTGATTCAAGCCTAAGAGTCTTGTTCTTCCTAAGACCCTGTGATTTTCATGATCACACCTGTGAGAACACAGTAGATTCTGTTTTCTGAGTTTTGATCTTTTCAGGCCTGCAGGTGGCAAAATTCTGTCTATAAATTGTTTGTGCCTGAGATTAATATGGCTGGTAGGAAATAACAAAACCCAGTATTTGAGATTTTTGAATGCAATATTGAAGGCATTCATTATAAGCACATTGTCATTGGAGAGGATATGTTGTGTGCTGTAGACATTTAGAGTAAAAAACCGCACACCTTAAAATTAACCTAAATTTCATTACAAATTAGCCCATTCTGAGCAAAAAAAGGAAAAGTGGCAACAGTCAGCGCAGATTTGTTCAGCACAAATGACATACGAAATATTTTAAAAATTATAAAATTTTGCAAAATTGTTCATATTCAGTATCTGCTTTTGATTATGCTTGTTTTTATCAGACAAAAAACAAAACCAAATAGTTAACTGTCGTGTAGTGTAGTAAGCTTCCACTAACATTAAACTCATATTATATCCAAACTCGTTAATTGTACAGTTCTGTCTCATTGTGACACAAAAACTAAACTCCATAATAGCTCTTTAACCATACTATAATTACTAAAACTAAAACTGACACTAATATAAAAATAAAATAGAAATGTCTTTGTAAAATAAAAACTAAACTAAAACTAAAAATGCACAATGAAGGAAAACTAAAACTAAACTGAATTTCCAAGTAAGGTCAGAAAAAATATAGAAATAAAAACTAATATAAAAAGGCAAAACCATAATAACCTTGATTGGTTCTACAGTTTTCCCCGTGTACATGTGGAAACACGAGCGCTCGTGGGCAGCTGCGATGAAGCTGGGTGTTAGGCCGACACCCAGGTGTTTGAGTTGATGTTGCTCCTGCTGAGCGACCATGTAGCGGGAGTGACCAGGTAGTGGGAGTGACCAGGTGAAAGCGACCAGCCGCAGAAGGCCGCGGAAAGGCAGCGGAAGTCGAGAGGCTTGGTGGTGGAGTCCCCAATGTGTGCGTCCTGGCCATTGGTGGACATCAAGTCTCGGGGACTGGGATGAGTGCCAGACCGAAGCCAGGGATCGGGAGGTCTCCAGTCTCGTATGTGAGTGTGTAGAGGAGGGCAGCTGCAGAGAGCGTCTTGCCTGCTGCTAAGCCCAAACGGGATAAGCAGGTGAGACGCTAACAGAAAAGAAGCACTGAACTTGTTGTTGTGGATTTTAATGACTGCTCCTGAAAAATGTTTTAACCTCTGAATTTTAACAGATTGGTTTTTCTATTTGTTTGTTTTAACCTCCACATTTTCTTTTAATGGATTATTTATTGAAGAACTTGGAGCACTGCACTTTTTGTTTTTTTTGATTGTTTTGAATAAAAGCACTTTGCACTTTCAACCATCCCCTTGCTTAGATGTTATTGCCTCCACTGACTAGCTCACTCGGTTTCATTATCGACGGTGTTGGGTTCAAGGGTTCCCAAACAGCAATGGGAGCGTGGAGCCAGAACCCGCATCGTCACACACAGTTATAAAGTTCTAGAAGTTTCCAGAAATAAACTCGGACACTCCGATCTTTGTTTGCACCACAGAAGAACAGCAAACAGTGATTTGCTTTTTTGGGCTGAAAATGTACTAGGGGCCAAATCCTCAATGGTTCATTAGAATCAGCCTATAGACTTGCTCAATGTTGTCATCGATCGTGGAAGCAGACAGGTGTCCCTCTCCTTCTTTGTGCTTAACACTTGTTTGAACATTTTTGACCACGGAGATAAAATACAATCTCAATTTGATTGTGGAGAAAGCCTTGTATGGATTTCAGTGCCTGGGACACCTTCAACCCATGAAAAGCAGATCACTGCTTGCTTCTCTTCTTTGGTGCAAACACAGAGTGGAAGCGGCCATATTTATTTGACAATCCAGATGGGTTCTTGTGTCAGTGTGAGTGCAGTTCGTTTTCCATTTTTAGTTTTGTAATTCTTTAAATATTTTCTTTTTTCTCTTTTTAAAAAAAAAAAAAAAAAACCTACAAGTTTGTGCTTTAGAATATAAAAAGATGAATGATCAAAGGAAAATGACTTTGAATCAAATGTGCCCCTCATCTACAGTACGCTAGTAGAGAGGCAAGTAATCAGAGAAAATTACATAGGAGGACTAGCAGTTATTATATTCGGTAATTCCTCCTCACCTATGCCCTGGGTCTACTTTTTATTTTGGGTGTGCACATGTTGCCATTGGTGACCGCTTCCAGGGCTAAATTAACCTGCAGCTGCTTTACTTTACATACCTTAATTGTATTTTTGAAGAGCTACAGTACCAAGGTACATATGTGGCTAACAAGCTAATTCTGCTCCACTTTGTCTTGTTTTCTACATTCTAAGGGACAACAGGAGGGCTGTGATTTAAAGAGACCTCAGTGTGATCTCTTCCACCATACGACTTTATCATTTATTTTTAATCTTCAAAGGCCATTCATGTACAAATGGTATCTGACCCAGAGTAAAATCCCATTTCCCTACTTTTATTGTGGAATTATTTTAAATGGAGCTTCATTCCACATCCACAATCCCATGCAGGTTTGGTAAATTTGCCCCTGTGTGTGTCTGTGCATGAATGTGTCCTGTACTTGACTGGAATCCTGCCCAGGGCCATCTCCAGTGCTGCACAGCTAGGCCGTAGCCTTCACAACCCTGAATTAGATTAAGGCAGATTTGAGAATGTTATTTTAAAATGAGGAGGCACAGGAGTGCAGAAGGTAGCTGTAGTGCCTCAAGGATTCAGCCTCCTGGGTTAAAATCCAACAGTGGATTCTCTTCCCTTTTTTTATTCTATTTATTTATCCTACTATTAAAGTTTTACTCTGTTGGCCTGGCTCTCTTTCTCATGGGTAGGGGCTGATTTGTTTCAAACCTAGTTTTGTAAAACCTGAAATGCTTGCATGGAATGTTATTTGATTTTAATAAATTCAATAAAATGTTTAGCAAAAAAAAATCCAACATCTTATTGCTATCTCTGCAATGTCTGCACATTCTCCTCATGTCTGTTTGGGCTTTTCTTCTTCAGCTCTTTAACCACATCCTGACGAAGTGTGACTAGAGGCTTGTAGACACAGCATGTGTCCTGTGATAGACTGTCTCACTGTCCAGGTTTGGCTCTTGCTTGCACTTGATGCTGCCAAGATATGCTATGGCCTCAAATGACACGAAATTAGGATTAAGTAAATTCAAAAATGCTATGTTTGAAACAAAAGTCTGGAGTCAAATTTGCATTTCCTACATTTACAAAACTGGTAATAAAATAGCAGCATAGTATTTGTTTAGTAAACCCACAAAGACCAGAAATAAGTTTGTTTTGCTCTTCTCAGGAGATTCTCTAATGCCTTCTCTCACCCTGTGATAACTATCAATAATTTTTAGCCTCTGCTTTTGTGTCGAAAGGCTGTTATTTTTCTTTTCATACTTGTGTTTATTGGACTGTCTACAATTGAATGAAGGTGAACCCATTTTGAAAACATCCATTTTTTTGATTTAGTTGCGTAAATAGATTTAGAGCTAAGATAGCCAACTGATACATTGCAGACTACGGTGAATCAAGACAATATAATACTTGCTGGTTACTTTCCACTCTGTGGCTCACTGGCATCACATCCGGTTCTGATGCCTGCTGGGATAGGCACTCACCCCTGTGACCTGAACTGGGTGAAACACGAGGGCAAATAATGACTGGATAAATACAGGGTGACACAGAAAAACGGGAACTTTTGAAATGTGTAGTGACAGCCATGTACAGTTGGCAGCACTGCAGAACAGGGACCTTGAGCCGTAAACAATCTCGCCATTTAGCAATGTAGTAATCAATTGCAAGGCAATCAATGGCAGCTGTGCGAGAATAGTTCGGTAACCGTGTCATCTCAAGATTCGGTGACATTCCCTGGCCCTCAAGATCACCGGATTTGTCCGTTTGTGATTTTTTCTTGTGGGGCTACCTTAAGAGTCGGGTCTACACGACTTGGCCAAGGACACTGAATGAATTGAAACAAAGAATTCAAGACGAAATTCGTGGTATCCCAGCTGAGATGTTGCAGCGATCAATGGGGAACCTCAACAGCAGATTGGAAGAATGCATACATACAGGAGGACGCCATCTACAGGACGTCATTTTCAGACATTGACAATTTGGATTACTGTCTCTTAAAAGGCAAGTTGTAGTGAGTGGTTCAACTGCTGTCAATAACATTTTTTTGTTGGATTTCTTCTATTTTATTGGCTTTTTCTGTGTCACCCTTGTTTTCAAAGGCTGCTTTCAAATAACGGGGTTCTAGAGCATGTAGTCATTTACAACCATGAATATGAAACCAGTTCACATTCGAAGATAGTTGGAGCTTGTCTCAGCAGTAAAAAAAAACATCCTGGTAGAACATCTTTTGAATAGTTAGAGGAAACTGGATTCCTTAATACAACTTGTGACACAACAACATCATGCAGATGTCCCTGTGAGGCACTAAACAGACAAAAGTGACAGGGGCCAGCGACCCCAAACTGGATAAGCTGGTTAAAAAATGGATGGATGGACAAACAGAATTACATGGTAGCTAGCTGCCCTTAGGCATCAAACACTCCCTTTAAAGGAATGTTTGTCAACTGTGAAAATGTAAGAGCAACAAATATGAAAAGATAACTTCTCACCAATTTCACCAAAAATTTGATAAAATTAGAACACATTGAAATAGTCATTAAGTCAAAATGTTTCTTTAAAAAAATACTTAAGGATTTTTTCAAAGACAGATATCCTGGTATTTTGGGGAAAATTTTCTTTTTATTGATGCAAAGGTAAATGACACAAAAATGGATGAATGAACAATGTAAGAAAAATAAGCTCATATACACAAACTCTTCCAAAGAAATAAAGACGAACAGATCAGTGATTTGTAGCTCCCAGGTGATCATTGCCTTAATAAATATGAGGAAATTAACCATTACCACACCTATTGACAGGAAATCGAATGACCATCAATGCATGCTTTACAAGTTCCATCCACTCATAAACTGCTAGAAAGGGTGCCATCTTCTAGCCTGTTTCCTGCCATCATCGGATCTGTGGCTACAATTATGTTGTCACGCCCTGCATCTGTTACTGCGGCCGTTCCTCTTATTCCCATGAAGAAGCTGCTTAGTTGAAAGCTGTAGCATTATGTATGTTTTAGGGTGCTGAGCACAAGTGCATGCTTATAGTCCTGACACAAGCAGAAATATGCAGAGGACTGGCCACTGATGCATCCATTCATCTGTTATCAAATCTGCCTAAATATCCATAAATCTGTCTCTGTATCACTCGCACCTCTGTCCTTGTGTCCCGTCATCTCTACAAATCTAGAGTCACTGAGCTCCAACAGAGGGACAATGTCTCCCTTCAGAGTGTAGCTAGGAACTTTATTAATCCCAGACGAAATTGTAGGATTACAGCACCAGAACAAAAAAGGACATAAATATACATATAACAAAAATGATGATAATCTGAACTACACTAACAAAGTAAAAACACACATATGACAGAAATTATCTACAAGTAGATTAATAAAGTGCAAGTATTTACTAAGTGTAAAGTGATTACAACTGCACATACTTATCTGTTACAATTTCACAGCATAGGATGCCAGTTATTGGCACAATATATTGGCACATAGTGTCATAGTCTGTTAAGATGTCTGCTACACAAGCTCAGTATCATTCAGCACTCAGGGAACAAGACCACCTCGGTCGAGGGGTGACTCATTATAGAGCCTGATGTCTGAGGGTAGAAATGGCCACATAGTCCTCCTTGTGTTACTGAAGGTGCTCCTCTGTGTAATTAAATCTACATACGGGAGGTGAGACTCGCTGTCCAGAACAGTAAGCAGCGTCTTGAGGGTCCTCTGTTCTAAGAGCCCTAGTAACTAATCAGGCCACTACACTTTTGCCTGTTAGCTGCACTAGAATTTCATTACTTCCTTCCTTCCTTACTTAACGAGAATGCGAGGGATATCATTAGTGGTCGAGCTGCATAACACACTTCCATTTTATACAGTCAACAAATATGTTCAAAGGGACAGATAAATGAACACTTACCGTTTCCACAAAAACTGAAATGTGTAAGTGCTGCTTTTCAGTATTTCTCAGAATTAAGCTTTTGACTACATCCAGAGAGCCCTATTTATTGTAAGACCATACAAAACTACCCTTAATGTACTGTATGTCCTGTATCTCTATTAATCAACCATTATTGGTCACTTGTGCACATATAAATAAAAAGGATCTATCTATCCATCCAGCCATTTAATTTCTGACCTCATTTTTAAGTTCAGCCATTTCCTGCAGGGCAGAATACAACTTAGCCACAATCCTGGATAGAATGCCAGCTCATTACTGGGCACAATCGCCTACACAGCATCCGTCACTCAAACAAAGCCAAGAGTAACCAACCAGACAAATCTTCTGTTTGGGGCAGAAATCCACTTGCCCAAAGAAAACACACACACTGGGAGTGCATGCAAACCCAAAATAGAGAATGTTCAGGAACCACTGAGCCACACTGTCCATGGAGCAGTATGTCTACTCTCTCACGTGTATGTATTATATATATTATATGAGAAAATACATGCAGGTTTTAAAGATAATCTCTGTAAGAAAAATACCTAGCTGCTAATTATTTTAATCTACCACCTACACTCATCATATTATATTAGCTATACTGTATAAACCAGTTGGCAAAACCCAGAAGGAAATTCTGTGATTTACTTGTGACAGTAGTTGTATTTCAGTATAGAACTAACCCTGAACATTCGAACAGCATAAACTTTGCGTCAAATTATAGTTTTAGTTCTTTCAACTTTCCATATTTCGGTCAACTGATATTACTGTATAGAATCCTGCAAAGCAGGCTTATCTGAAAGCACCTCTTTCATGGATAAAAAGCCTCTGATCTGTATAATAAAAAAGGCTCCTGCTGGGATATGATGGGATGATTCATAATTGCATGGAAAAATAAGAAAACTGCCAGATGTGCCCTACTAAAAAAAGAAATGTAGGCAAATGTGTGAAGCTGCTTTTTACACGACAAGCAATAAAGTACAGTAGTTGTTAATCTTCTAAAATGATAGTAATTCCTCAATATAATGTTTATGTTCAAGCCTTGATTAATTATCTTAATAAAGATGAGAATAGTAAAATGAAAAGGGCTGCACAATGACTCGGTGGACAGTGATATGTCCTCATAGCACCAGGAGATAGGGACCACATCTAAGCTGAGTCTTTGTCAGCGTGCATTTCCATGATCGCTCAGAGTTTTCTTCTGACACCCAAAGACGTGCGATCAGACTGACTGCTGACTCTAAACTTGCCCAGCGTGGGGGTGAGCTGCATGAAATGGGCACTGTGGTGAGAGGACTTCCCATTTAGGGCTGGTCTCTGCTAGATTTTGTTTTTTCTAGATCCCGAATTTGGATAAGGTGTGTATGAAAAGGGATGTTTACATAATTAATAAAAAAAAAAATCATTCGCACACACTTAAATATTTGCACTGCCTATTTGCTCTGAGCAGAAGTAGTCATTTGTCATTTCACTCAGACAGTTCTTGGAAGAATTAAATATTTTGCTTGTTGGTGTTCTAAATAACGTTGTCAAAACGAAACCTGCCCACAGGATGTCTGTTCAATTTAGGATAAGTGCAAAAGTTAAACAAAAAAGACCAAAAATTAGATAGATGAGTCCACGAATATAATTACAAAGAAAAACAAGAAAAGGGATTTACAGTATAAGGCAGGGGTGCCCAATGCGTTGATCACGATTGACCGGTAGATCGCGTTACATTCCAAAAAAAATTTTTTTAAACGTTAGTCTATCATATATCCACCCTATGGCACTTGCAACTTGATTGACATACAGGGCGGCCAGTCTGAGATCTCTTTTCTTCTAACACACTGGTCATCCCGCACGCATGATCAAACGCGCGAGCTACTGCAAAACACCGGCTAAGTGATCCAGTTAGCCTTCCAATTTATATCGACTAAAGAAGGGATATGAAAACAAATTTGTTTAGGGAGGGTATGGGCTGGGTGTGGAATTGGAAGAGGATTTTTTTCTCTCACAATGTCACAATCGAAGTGCGTTTGTCTGATCTGTCAATCTATCATTGCTATTCCAAAGAAGGAAAATGTGGAAAGGCAGTTTCAAACTGTTCATAAAAACTACGAAACTGACGTCCTTCCAAAAAGCGATCTGAGAAAGAGAAAGGAGAGGGAACTAAAATCGCAGTTAATCGGACAGCCGTCATTTTTCACTCGGCTGAATTGAAAAGCCCCTTGACTGCATTATTCGGCTCTACTTATTTATGCGAGTCAGCCTTTTCCCACATGACGATTATTAAATCCAAATACTGTAGTGACCATAAATGTATTGAATTGTTATTGTGCCATAAAGGTTATTCAGTTATGCAAGGTACAACAACATAAATTTTATGTATAAAGTATACTCTGTATATATATATATATATATAAATATTTATGTTTTTTTAATGTAGGTAGATCATTTCGACCGGTCATTTTAAAAGTATCTTGCAAGCCGAAAAAGTGTGGGCACCCCTGGTATAAGGCATGGTAAACCCAAAATATCAAGATCAATTAATAACAATATCTTACTTAATAAATAAAGTGTGAAGAAAGAAGCAATTCAATATTCAAAGATAGTAATAACCACATAATAAAATACACTTACAGATAAACAAGATGTAGAGATGTCATAGAATACCCAATTATATAATGAAAAGTGACACAACTATTTGTTCTCTTTTGGTTAATTTTCCTGCTCATCATTGTTGTGATTTTATGAACATTAAGCAGGTTAATCTTTATACTTTTTGGATTGCAGAGTTGTTTGTTTATCTAAACTGACATTAAGTTAATTTGAAATCATCAAATAAACTGCATCTATTCTACTTTTGTGAATAATCAAATTGAAACCAAAATCGACACTGACTGTCCCAGAATGTAACCACATACCTGCATATTCAGCCTGGGGCGCTCACTCACTGTACTTTGCGCATTTACTTACTTTATCTTAAGCGGTTGTAGCTTTATTACACTGGTTTTCTGCCATGTTGGATTTTGTTGCTGTTGTTGTTGTTGAACTGATTTAGACATTTTTACTCTTAGCCATGCAATGGACAACAGCTTATTTAGTGCTTTCTTTTTTTCTTTATATCAGTGGAAAGTTCCATTTACCACACCTGTAGAACGCGCCCTCTGTGCAGGATTAGAGAAGGGTATCACTGCAGCCAGGAGCTAAATGTCGAGTAGGAGGGGCAATGCCAAGTGGGAGGGACTACAGTGTTGAATAGGAGGGGCTTAGGGATGTTAACATCTGACCCTCCCACAACCCTAATCTTAACCATAGTGTAATTACACGTCCAATGGGCAAATGTCCCCTTCCACTCGACATTGCCCCTCCTACTTAACATTCCGCTCTTGGCTGCAAAGATACATACAGTACTTGCAGGATTATGGGGTGAGCGGAACTGCAACCAAGGCAAGACATGGGCAGGCAGAGTAGTTCACTGAGGACTTCTGTGTCAGCTTGCAGTGTTGCTAGACGCAATTGTGTAATTTGGTGGGTAACATTTTAATCTAGAGTGGATTAATAAAGTCTTTTTGTCTTAATGTTGTATTTTTTTTATTCTTTATTTCGCATTATACAATTTCTCATATTAGGAATTTGTTAGTTTTCGCATACCCCTTGGGGTCAGAATGCAGGGTCAGCCATTGTGCAGCGCCCCGGAGCAATTGGAGGTTAAGGGCCTTGCTCAAGGGCCCAGTAGAGTAGGATCTCTTTTGGCAGTGATGAGGATTCAAATCGCAAACCTTCGGGATACCAGCGCAGATCCTTAGCCTCAGAGCCACCACTCCGCCCACTAAAAGTATTGTGAAATGTGTTACCTAACGGGTAAGCGCTAATCGTAATTATGCACCATTGTATGACTACATGTTGCTATTGCTGACTCTATAAAAAGATTCTCTTAAATCATTTCATAATTAAAAAAAGGGCAGGTGTCAATAAATAAGCTCCAATAACAAACCAAGACCTCATGCCTTGTCAAAAAGTGCAACAATACCTTATGATTTTGTCAAACAAAATGAGGCTTCTACTCATACAGTTAAAGTATATTTTAGACAAGTTTATCATTTTGCATTTTCTCTAGATTGTATTTATGAAGGTTGTGTTGTTCAGTGAAAAAAATCAACTTTGGGTTTTCAATAGAAAAATGCATTTTGCCATTCCTAGAAGATATTTTAAGACACTTCGAAATGGATTCAGAAAGTTTTCAACTGTGTCAATTTGATATTTCATTTTTTATATTTTTATTAAGTGTGAAAAATGTCTAAATTTATGTTTTCACTTTGTCATTACAGGGTATTGAGTGCAGTTTAATGTGGGAAGGTATTATTTCTAAAAAGAAGATTTTAGTGTGAGGGTGTAACATAACAAAACGTGAAAAATATGAATGGGTCTGAAAACTTCCTGAATCCATCGGATATGATGTGTTTTTGGGAAAGGTTTTGTGTCTAGTAACTCAACAATTGGTTCTTATGAAATTTTGTGAGCATGAATTAGTGTTAACAGGTGATTAGATTTGGGTGAATTTTAACTGTTTTAACTGCTCTGCATTTTTTTTTTTCCTTTTTAATTATTTTTTTAACCAGTAACAATCAAACCACTGCTCACAAGTTAAGAACATTTGGAATTTGCATTTAGGACTTTAAAAGAACACATTTTTTGTTCCATCCAAAGCTTTCAAAGTTAAAAATTTTTATGCACAGTAGTGGTATTGCATCTTGCATATATTTTGGCAAATTCACACCACATGGAATTATAAATATGGAAACTAACTATAGTGCCACTGGCAGTAATGCCACAAAAAACATTACTGACTGGTTTTAATATAAATATTAGATACCTTCCACTGTAGATCTTTCATTAAAGCACACTAACTATGCAGGGCCAGATATTATGTTTGATCACTTTAACAAAATGCAGAAACAAACACTGAGTACTTGTTACAGACTTACAAAACTTCAGGAAACGTTTCCAAAATGGTTAGCTTTAAACTTCCCTAATAACTATAGTCTTCCGCTGGCAACATCAGAAGCAACAGATGCCCTGCATTTAGAAGGTCATTATAACAACACTGTCACTGGCACACCTGGAAAGTGACGCATGACTTCAGAACACTGGGTCCAAATTGGACTCCTGTATTTTCTGTGAAGGTTTTATATGTTCTCCCCATGTCTCCATTGCTGACCTCCCACATCCCAATGATGTGCTGTTAGGTTAATTAGTGTATTGATATTTGGCTCTTTGTGAATGCGATCGGTGATGGACTGGCATCTTGATCTGGCCTCATTTTTTTCCTTGTGTCTGATACTGGCAGATGAGGCTCAGTAACACAGAATTGGAGTAAGCAGGTATGAAAACAGAGAAATAGTTGGAGCTAATAGATGTTGTGACTCAGCTCCAAGTATCTACACACTTGACTCCCACTCTTTTTTCAGTCCTTTTCTTTTTTGCTCTGAATTTTTCCTTTGTCTTTTATCATTCTGCATTGCTTATATTTGCTATACCCACAAAGCATGTTATGTTCTACTTTATGGCATTGCTCTCAATATGCTGCATCCAACAGCTCAGATTCACTTTACTTGATAGATCCATCATGACCTGGGAGAGAAAGAGAGATTCTGCCAGAAGGGGTAGACGCATCCTGAGAAGCTTTGTGGATGGTGTGAATGTGTGTGAGAAAGACAGAGACAACTGAGCACTTAAAGAGCAGTACTTACAAGATCTGCTTCTATGCTTAAATCTAGTGGCTTTGGTATGTGGCCACAGATGACCTCAGGAAGGATCAGTTCAGCTCATAGCACAGTTGCCTCTGCCTCTGTCTCCAGGTACAGGCATGGGATTCATTACTGGTGGTGCATGGAAGGAGTCATGAAGATATGTCACATGAGGCAGTGAGGGAGAGATGCAGACCTTCAAAATGTTTTAGGGTACCTGCAGCACAGATGGTCAGATGTACCCTGAACAATGCCATAAAAACACAAAATGAAAATGCATCAAGTAGTCTTGGATTGGTACTAAAATTTGAATTTGGTACAGATACTAGCTTTCTCACATGCTATTCAGGGATCAGAGGTAACTCGACTGCTACACCATACTCTGGTGCTGCCACAATTTCTTAGTTGAGCTTTCTTGCTTGGGAAATCGAGTGTCTTGATATCCATATACAGTATTATAACAGGGAGGAGGTTCCTCCCCTGGAGTTTCAAGAGCCATGTTATATACATATTATAACAAAGAGCGCGGGGAGGGCTCTAGGAGTTCACAGTGTGCTCCTATATAAACACTGCTTTTAAGGGGGTGCAAGCGGCAGAGGGCCTCCTGGCCCGAGAGCGAGGTGACAGTAAGAAAACACATTAACTTCTAGTACTGAAATTAGCATAATACTGCTATAGTACTATATGGTATAGTGCTGTTTTCAAAATGTTGTACTTTTTTTAGTACCAGTATACTGTGCAACACTACTGTCTACAAATTATTTTGGGATACAGCATCAAATATCTGAACGTCAAATACTTAATACCAAAACGCAGCAATGCAAATGAATATTGATACATTTCCAATTTTTTGTACAAAGTTCTAAATTGTATTGTACATAAGTAAATTGATGGGCGATGAGACTGGCAAGTTCACACTCTTTAAAACTGTGTTAGAGAAAAAAAAACAATCAGTGCGTCTCGTAAAAGGACTCCATCTTTCGAGCCACAAGGCAGAACTGAAACGTTTAGGTTACATATGGACACACAGGGGCAATGGTATGTCCAGTACACAACAGAGTCCAAGCAACTGGGAAACAGCCTAGCAAGCTCAAGCACAAAGAACATTTTACAAAAAAACGGGTATATACTGATTAAAAACTGCAAGATTTTTCTAGACAAGAAACTTAACGGAGCATAACATGGAAAATTTAAAAAATTGATTACAATGACAAAGCTGGGTTTTGTATAAAAAAGTTTACTATTTATTTAATTTTTGTATAACACCGCCATTTGCTGAGAGATGTGGGCAGCGTCACACTTGCACTTGATGCAGAGATGCCACTGGTTTTCTTCAGTTTTCTCCACATCCACTTGTGTCCCATGGTACCAGAGATTGGGACATGGATTTATAGATTGTCTTCATCCGTGTTGACCTTTAGAAGTGATTTGCTCTAGGCAACTGCTTGTAACACCTTTGATGGTAATTAGTCCTAAATGTAACTGCCACAGAGATGCAACAGTGTGTAGTGCTGCAGTTTTGGCAACTTGGATTCAATTTTTATTGTATCTACGTGGGGGACATCATATCAAAATCAGATGTAACTGACGAATCTAAACTGGCCTAGTGGAAGTTAGTGCAATGTGTTGGGCTGACGATAATCTCCAACTACCACAACCCTGCAGTGAATTAACAGGATCAAAAAATAGATATATCTTATAAATCTATGTGCTGCTTTGAAACTGGAGCACATTAGTGTTGCTATTTAAAACAATTTTCCTTTTTTGTACAGTTAAAGGGTTCAAAGGAAAAGGAAAACAAGCAAGCATGCGTATTAATATTTTACCTAAATCCCAGTGGCTAGTGCAGACGTGCTTCTTGGTGCGTACACAGTACTTAATTGACCTTTCTTGTAAAGCGCGACAAAGCCAAGCACATGAAACAAATTGGTAGAGGGATTGAGATGTGTGGTCCACATCGATCTGGCCACATGATTATCTACACAAATTTTCCTAACATGCTAGACAAGTCACATAATTAGGAGGGAAACAGGATGTATTAGCGGGTTGTACAAAGTGTTATTATTAGACTTCATTTTCTGCTGTCAGTATAGTGGAAAATAACAAATTATTTAATCTTCTGACCGTGCTGGAGAGATCTATCTTTTATATTTGCAGTAGCACAATTGTTCGTATAGCCTTTGTGATTGACAGGTTGAAGGAAAAGAGGGGAAAAAAGGAAATAGGATCAGGGAAAAAGTCAATTAACCTAGACTGTTTAATTTCTCTAGCGATTAGTTCAGTGAAACTATAACTGTTTGGATAATTACACAATAACCTGTGCAAATTAGCCTTTTCGCAGGTGCGATTAAGAGAATGCAGTATGTTAGTTGTCAAATTTGATCTGTGGGTAACCCAATGAGTAAGTAGAGGTTTTCATTTCAGCCAGTTTGTAATTAGAGGCTCTTGCCTACCTTTCTGTTTAATTAAAGGGCCGTGCCATAGCTCTCCTAATTGAGCTTAGCATTGTGCTTTGTGATTTTATTCTGAAGGCTTTTTTAAAGGTGCCAGCCTCTGAAGAGAATGGCTCTCAAGTAGAAGGTCCTCACAGGAATACCTTATTATATATCTGTTGCTCAGTAGATGCTTTGAACATTTTAGAAATAAATAAAGGAGGCACATTTCAAGCAGCAGTGGTACATGTTATTAATAAAGAAATATCTATCAGTAAGATAAATTGTCTCACTGGCACTAAAGCATTTTCTTTAAATACAGTGCCTTTCTTTCTGGAGTACCTTACAGTTCAGTACATTTTTTTATCAAGATGCTGTTTTTTACATTTGATGTGTCTGTCAGAGTAGAACTGTTGCCTGACGCCTCTCAGGATCTGGGTTTGACTTCTTTCCTTGTCATGGCACATTCTCATTCTCTCTTGGCATTCTGGGTTCCTGTCACATCCCAAAGATGTGTGTGTTATGCTGACTGGCAGCTCTAACTGATCATACAGTATATGAATGAGTGTAAGTCTGTGCATCAATGTATGTTACGGTATGTGATGGACTGGCATTCTGTTCACGGCTGATTTCAGTCAAGTAGCTCATGATGGCTGGATAGCCTTTGGCTTTCTGTTATTATTGTCCCACAGACATGCATATCAGGCTAATGGTCTGTGCTAACTGCTCCAGTAAGAGCGATAGTAGGTGTATGTGTGTCACTATCTAAGTATGGTGTTGCGAATAACAAATTGGAGTTTCTGCTTCAACCTCACCGCACTATGTGGCCCTGAGAAAGTCATTTAACTTGCCTGTCTATAACTGTAAAAAAATTGTACAATAATAATGATAATGAACTGGTGCCCATCCAGGATTTGTTCCAGGCTAGTACCAGATACTTCCACTTCCGCATGACTCTTAGCTGGATAAGAGCTTTAAAGAATAAGTGAATCATAAAATAGGTTGATGGAGCATAGACATCCTATTGTTGATTTCCTTTGTGGTCACCCCTGAATCAGTAAAAATGACTAAAAATGATAAATGACACTAACTGTCGAAGGATAGAAAACAAACATCTCGAAAATTTAATATATATGCAGGAAACAGTGGAAAAGATTTTGGAGGTTGTATTTATACATCCTACTCATTTTTCAGAAATGTGCCCAAGGGGTTAAAATGGCAGCTAGAGAATCTTGGCTGATAAATATAAGACAGGAGTTGTGCAAAGAAGGTGTGATTTGTGCAAAGGTTTTTTTTTATGATTGCATTTTTATTGAAGAGAATAAATGAAATATAAAGAGAAACTGTATGTACGAAAGATAGCCTCCCAAGTCCTTTGAGGGTCATCACTAAGAAAAGAGACAATGACTAAATGGGGCCTAAGTGTCTAATCCAAAAGGGCAGCAGTCCAGAGCCAGACAGTAAAAGAAAGGTAACAAGCTTGATGACTGAAAGCCATTCTCTGATGTTGGGGTCAGACGCTAAACGAATCCTCTATGTGAGAAGAGTCAAGTTCTGGAAAGAAGATATCTAAAAGTAAACAGAAAAAGAAACGGATGATTTCCAGTGAGAGGCCACTGCCAGTTTGTCAGTGATGGTACCCAAGAAGAACAATTTCTGCTGGGTTGGACTGGGAGAAAATGTGGAAAAGACAAGAAGAAGGAAAATAGAAAGAGAGAGAGAGAGGATCAAAGAGAGGGAATTCAAGACACCGAGCCAATAGGGCGTGACGGTGGGACTGCAGGAAGTGATTTAGTTACAAAATGTACATCTTAACGAACATCTATCATGACCGAGACTACCCAAAACATATCTGGGACAAAATTCAAACTGTGAATCATGCTATCAAGAGTATGTCATGGGAGGCCATATATTTTCAGAATACCCTACATTCTTTTTTTTTGCCATACATTTTTTTTTTATTTATAATTACTGCAGACCCTCTTGATTGCATTTTTCGGAATAATATGTAATGGGACCACATTCAGTCATAAAAATTCTATTATGATATTAAATGGGGTACCTGCTGCTGCCCAGGATGGAGTAAACTGCATGCGCAGTCACTAAATAAACCACTTACAGGCAGCAACTTTGCATACGGTATGTGCGCCAAGTCCCAAAAATGCCTCCAAGTGGCACTTTTTTTTTTTTTGTTATTAAAAGTCAGGTACAATCACTAAATAAAGTTCCCAAAAGGGAAAAATTTAGGAAGAAAATAAAGCTTATGGTCTTCCCTGTACAAATGGGAAATCTGTCTTTAAAGATCTTAAAAGATCTAGGTTTCTCTATGACAAAGAGACCAACACTTTTTCAGAATTGGACAACTTTTTATTTTTTATGTTCCAAAGTAAACAAACTGGGCCTCTGTTAACCTATGTGATGTCTTAATATATAAGAGGGACAAATGCATTCTGGGATTTCCGACTACAAAACTTTCTGAACTGAGTGGGAGTTTTGAGTTTGAGATGAAATAAAAATGTATGTTTTGTATAGCATTGGCTGTATCCTTGATTGATCTGTCTCAATTGTCATTTATAAAATCAATAAAGTTAAAAGGGAAAAAGACCAAAAAAATGCTAGAATATATATTTGGTAAACATTGATTATGGGTGGCACTGTGGCACAGTGGAAGCGCTGCTGCCTCGCAGTAAGGAGATGTCCTGGGTTCTCCCTGTGTGGAGTTTTCATGTTCTCTTCGTGTCTACATGGGTTTCCTCCCACAGTCCATTACCATGCCAGTTTGGTGGATTGGCTATACTAAATTGGCCCCAGTTTCTGCTTGGTGAGTGTGTGTGTGTGTTTTCCCTGTCTAGGATTTGTTCCTGCCTTGCACCCTATGCTAACTGGGATAGGCTCCAGCTCCCACTGCGACCCTGTTCAGGAGAAAGCAGTTTATAAAATGACTGACGGTTGATTATAAATCAAGAAGTATTATGCTCACATTCTACACTGTGCCAATGACAACATGTCTAGAATATTATGCGCAGTTCTGGTCACCATACTACAAATCAATACAACAGAAGCAGAGGAGAGCAACTAAGAGCATCCCTAGATTAAAAACATGACTTGTTCTGACAGGCTAAGGATGTTAAACTGCTTGAATCCTCAAAAGAAAAGTCTATATGGGGGGTCCTAATCCAAGTTGTCAATAAAGCTGACAGAGCAGACGTCTTTCAATTAAATAATCAATCATGTACTTTTGGGGACTAGTGAAAATTAAGAGAAAGAGTAATCGAGACTAAATCCATGTAGTACTCCTTCATATGAAGAGCTTAAACTACTGCGTCAAGCAGCTGAAGTGGATTCACTGACAGTTTTTAAAATGACAGTTGGCTTGATTGGTGTCTCTGAATTGGCCAGGCGTGAGTGTCTCCTAACGGGAGTGGCTGATGCATCTGATCTGCTTCTGATGCTTCATTGGTGGGTGGATCCTACAAAGGACTCTAAGTAGATTGTCACTGAAGGAGCTTAACAGATGATGGGCACACACCAGGAAAAATCATCACTGCATGTAAGTGTACCACATTTATATGACATAAAAAACTGAGTCTGACTCATTGTTATTATGAACACAAAAAAGCAGAGAAAATGGATGTATGAATCAATTTCTCACTCATCTATCTGAAAGTTAATTGACACAAACTGTCTAATTCCTGAAAATAATTATTTAAATGCAAGGACTGACCTTTGATAAAGGAATTGGATGAAAAGATGGGCAGCAGCCACAGGCGGCCACACTCCCTGGTGGAACTAACATAGGAAGAGGGTCAAGGTAAACAATTGGCGATGCTCTGCCCATCAATCAACCATCACTGAAGACAATTCCTTACATAATAAGCCCACTCACAAAGTGATTTTCAATGAGCAGCAAATGCAGGCCAACAAAAAGCTTCACTTTCCTTTGTTGTGTAAGTGGTATTCAGCCTATATTTTCTCACCTTCTGTTTAATAGTAGTCATTCTGCACAGTATTTTTTGTATGATTGACAGAAATGTTTGTCTTTGTTAAAGCACACTTCCAATTTCAGAGGTTTATGCTGGTCAAATGTTGTTATCCTATAGGCTTACACTGAGTTGCCAGAGCAGTACTTTTAACTAAACTGCAAAATAAATAAATGTGTATGGGGTATGACAGAATAATAAATAGATATTCTGTAGTGTTCACCTATTCATTCTTCTATTACAAGGTCACTATCCATTTATCCATTCCTCATCTTTTTCTAAACTGGTTGTGGGAAGTCACTGTCTGTCTGACAGCACTGTGTGCAAGGTGGGAATAATCAACCCTGGACAAGGTGCCATTTCTTGATAGAGACAGGCACAGTCACATTCATTAATAAAAGAAAAAATCAGGCCAGTCCATTCATCAATATATTCATTTTCCTGTCTAGTTCAGGGTCACGGGCAGACTGTGCCTGCCCTGGCAGCATTAGGTGCAAAACAAACAACAGACTGGGAGCCTTTACATCACAAGACACAGCAGACCAATTTAGAGTCACCAATTAAATCAACAGGCATGCTGATGTGGTATAGTGAGAATTTACAATAAATGGAGAAAAGACACGGACTCAAGGAGAGTGTGCATAAACAGGACCTAGACCTGCGCTTGCAGTTTGTATACACTGAGCCTTGACACAGATACATCTGTAGTTTAGAAGTTCTTATGAAGAGCTGTAGGCTCAGGTAAATAGGATGGGGACAAAGGAGAGCAGTCTCCACAATAAACTGACTGCCTGCTCAGCATCCATCTTTACCATAATCTCAGAGCACCTCTGTGGTAATTGTAGTGCACAACAAAGTTTCCAAAAAGCTCTCTTTCACACTGTCTTGGCTTTTTACCTTTTTGGTATTGGGTTTCATGACTGAACCTGAAAAGTATATGGATTCGGTTAGAGCACAAGCGGGATCCATTTCCCGTTTTTCACTGTTGCTTTTATACCTTTAGTTTTCTCTATTACAGTGCATGGCTATAGTTGCTATATTTATTTAATAACTAAACTAAAGCTCAAAGGTGCATCTTTTATCAACAAGGAATGCAAACACTCTTTTTACTGATGTACTGTACCTTCAAGTAAACTGGGTGAACAAAACCCTAAATTTCCTTCATTGCTTTTACAAAGACCATCAAGTACAAACCTGTTAAGTTAATTCTTTACTGAATTGTCCATCATTTGATTAAACTCATATCACAACAGACCACAGGTAAATATGCAGACTCTCAGTAGAACAGTTAAATATCCTGGTGCTGATAAGAAAACAAAGTACAGGAAGTATTGACAGACCACAAGTCACAAATGTATATTGTGAGGAGAAGGGCTGAACACACATCAAGGAGACGGGGTAGCTCCTCCGAAAACCCCCTCTTAAACGGTGATTCAATGGGAAACAAATACTGTACAGTTTATTACCTCCTCTTTGCTCGATCAGCTGCTGTCTTGCTGCATGTCGCGCAGCGCTTCAAACGTTTAAAAGGCTGTACAGCAGCTGTTTGTTTGTCTCACTGCCTTGTCTCCCCCAGATATCCTCTACTCCTGTTGGAGCTCCCACTCCCGTGACGCGTCCCCTATGAAGAGGAAGGTTTTCTATTCTTTTAATTGAACTCTTTCCGTCTCTAGAATCTCCTGTGTGTATCTGTGCAACTCTGTGACCCAATCGTGACAATATGGACAGTCCCCAAGAATTCAATGAAGGAATAACAGGCAGAAAGGAGAAGAGGCAGGTGTTTTGGTCATAGACGGAATCTTTACACCTCACACAGGTTAGAATTATTGACATGTATCATTGGGCTAGTGAGTTGTGGGTCAGACTGATTTCATAACGGAGTAAATTCAGTTACGCTTTGTACCACTTAAATACACTGAGCTGCTTTCTGGGTAACAGACTAGAGGCCATGCCAGTCTGCTGTGTAAACGTTACAGTAGTTAACCCTCACTGGCAGGTCACTCAGCACTAATCCATCCATACTACTCAAGGAAGCCCAGTTCAGAAATACAGGTTTAGCTATTTGTGCAGAGGGAATGAGCGAGACCAGGTACTCAATTTGTAATTAAACCTTACGGTGCGAGCCCTAGCGCTCCCTTATTTAAGTCGCTGATATCCAATTGCCTATCTGCCTGGTTAGTCGAGAAGACCCATGTCAATATAGAGGAGAACAGTGCTGATGCTGACATGAGCTATCTAAAAGGAGTATTTGGCCTTAGCTGTCTCAAAAATTTCAGTGCTTCATTCTTTGTTTGGGAACACAACCAATACTAATGCCAGTCGCCACAGCCCAGTAGGTCTCTTACCCCTTGGTACTCATCAGTCCAATAGCTTTGGGACTCTGAAGCCTTTAAGTGTAATTTAATCAATAGTTTAACGGGGGTGCATGGCTCATACAAGTTCACATTAGGAGCTTTGTGGACCGTGACTTGAAAGCGCTGATGTGTTATTCATTGAAGCAATATGTCATTTTTTATAACATTGTACAAAATTAAATAAAATTATTATCTTTCTCTTTACCAGGTACACCCTCTTTTGTATTATTTTACATTTTAAAATTGTTTGTTTGTGGCTGGGTGAAGGTTAGTCAATGTTGTAAAAATGCTTCAATATGTAATGCATTTTAAGAGCAGTGATCACAACAATATATGCTTTGCATGCATTAGCATTATTATTAGCTATTAAACTGCTGATACTGAACCACCTAAAACTACTAGTACAGGATGGCACACAAAAAGTAACCTTGAACACGAGAAGGTTTTTGCTCTAGATCAGCTAAAGATATTAGAAAGCCAAGTGCACGTTTTGTTAGTTCCATTACGCCATATGCATGCTAGAGAGAAGACATCTAGTATTCAGTAGAAACACATATTTCAGTTATGGGGTTCTGTGTTCAAACAAGATCCTTAGTTGACAAAAGAGGTATTTGTAGAACAATATCCTATTGTGAGAGCTCCTGTGAAATTCACAGTTAAGCAATTGGTGAAAAGGTGGCATACTGCTGGTTTGGTAATCAATGCGGTCAACTAAAGAACCCTTGTGTCTGTACCCCAGAGGTTGTCCTCATTATTTGAAACAAGGATTATCAGAATCACTCCATGATTTAATTTCTACTTTTCCATGAGCCATTCAGGTAGTTTTAGTAGGCCACTACCAATAACATAATTATACTTCTCATAACGTAGAGGCAAGTTAAAGAGTTAGCTGCATATGGACTGATGGACTAGCAGGCAGGACTGTTACCTAAAAGCCCAAGTGCCTCTAGGACTTGCGCTGTGTCTGTGGACACCTGTGAGACCTTTTTTTAAGACTTCTTGAAAGATAAATGGTCAATGGTTGCTTAATTACTCCAGCTCTTGCTTCTTTAAAACGTCATAGTTTTTCTTTTCGATTTGTTGCAGCCATGGGCGTGTATAATAACATGCAAAGTCTTCATTTATTAAACAATGAATGAGGCTATTTACCTATTATAATAATTGGCTACGTCAGTCTTCATTCTGTAATGGACTGTTTAGGATTCTACTCTAAGGTCAGTGGCACAGTGCTATTGCTGCCTCACAATAAGGAGACCAGGGTTCATGTCCCAGGTCCTTCCTGAGTGGAGTTTGCAAGTTCTCTGTGCATCTGACTGCAACTGGGAGCACTCGTTTCCACCCACAGTCCAAAAACATTGTGAACTGGTAATGCCAAATTGGCCACAGTTTGTATGTAGGGGGTTTGTGCGTGTCTGTGTGTTTACACTCTGATGGACTGGCATCTTTTCTGGGATTGTTCTTACTTTGCACCTGATGATTGCTGGGATAGGCTCCAGCAGCCCCACGACCTTGCCCTGAATAAGTGGGTTAGGAAATGGATGGAATGGAAGGACGCTAAGAGCCATTCTTAGAAAGTTCATTTTAACTTCAAATGAACATTTGTTTAATTAAGATAAAATATATGGTGTTGCATCGATATATACAATACATAAACAGATAATGGAAAAATTCTCTTTTATCTCCTGTAAGTTAACATGTAAATACCTGATATTGTGTTATAATTCGGTTGAAATTAATTCAATTTAATAGCAAATTAAGTTCAGATTAAGTTTTTCTTTGCAAATGGCAAAGTATAAGCGCATACAGTTTGCTCTCTGCACGTAGTAATGTGCACATTATTGTCATGTAGTAATGTAGTAACATACAGTACATTCACCCATCCATCCGTTTTCTAAACCTGCTCAAATCTGAGCAGGGTTGTGTGGAAGCTGGAGCCTGGCACAGCAAGCATAGGGCACAAGGTAGGAACAATCCCTGGACATGGGGCCAGTCCACCACTGGGTCAACGCAGACACACACACACACACACAAACACACACTAGGGCCTATTCAACACTGCCAATTCACTTTACCTGCTTGTCTTTGCATCATGAGGAGAAACAGGAGCACCCAGAGCATGAGACTGACATATTACAGATAAGAAATGCTTTTCTCTTTTTATATGCGATTTTGAATGTCCCTCTTAACTTGCATGAACTGTTTTTATTTTGAATTTCACTAAAAAATAAAGATACCGTGTATATTCACGTATGAGTCAGGTCTTGAAATGTGAAAAATCGATCATAAAATCGGACACCGACTTATATGCCCGTTCAAAAATACAACACTTTTTCTACATCTTCCTGCCTCCTCCAATCGCACACCAGTTTCTCAGACACATCGAATTTTGTCACAGCAGCACAGCTACAAATTTCTTTCGCCACTTCAACGACTTTTAATTTAAAACCAGCTACATATTTTCTTCTAATCAAACACTATGTATCAAATATGTATGAGGGTGTGAGATACAAAAAACACCAAACAGTACAAATTTACCTCATAATAGTTCAGGTTTAACTGTGCGGTCGCGTAGGCACAATACATAGAAAAAAATGCAGTTACTCTCTCAGGGGGGCTTTAACATATCATAATCTCTTGGACCAATCGCGTGAGTTTTCCGCATTCAGCTTATATGACTGACATTATAAAATACCGGAAATTATACGGTAAAAATCAAGTCCCGACTTATCCGCGAGTATATACGGTACATGGACTGTGGAATTTGTTGTGTTAATACTTTGTGCTTTAATCTTTGCCATTTCAGTAGCTGTAGAGTTTTTGAGAACACAAACATCTGCAGCAATATCTGCTATCAGTTCATACTGTCAGTCTGCCACTGTGTACTGTGATTTAAGGGTTATGTTAAGTACTTTCTTTCCTTCTGCTTTATTATGTATTTCATTATTTTGCTTCAGTTTGTACATTTGTTTTTGTTGCCAAGTATTGTCTTTAAAAGTAGCAATTATGAAACAAAAGTGGATTGAATGACGAGTGTAATTGTTGATAGAGGTTAGAGCTTCAGAGTTCTTCTTCTCTTCTGAAATGCCAAAGTTGCTCTCAAACGGAACACCTCTCCCCTTGTGAAGGAGAGCAGACACCCTTAGGAGGTAAGGACAGGGGGAGACAGCTTTTACAGGGCTTTATCGCCCCCAGGACACTAGATGGCAGTGAGCCCAGGTTCAGGTTCCCACATGGGTGCCTGCAGAGCATGGCAGGTATTGTAGTCCCAGCCGGGGGGCAGCTCTGTTGGGTTATGTGCGGACTGCCAGGAGGTGCTGCAGGACTGGGGAGTCCCTGTGTCATGGGGTTTCTGCCTCACATGGAAGCGCTGACAAACAATGTGTGCAGAAGATTGGCACTGAAGAAAGGGGACTGCCTACCTCACATCACGGAGTCGAGAGGTGGTGGACAAAGCTTACATGGAGGTGTGGAGGAGGCAGAGACCAAGACAGAAACAGAAAGAAGACAAAGGAAAAGAAGAAAAGTGCTGAGTGCTTTATTATTGTGCATGTTGTGACTGTGCTTATTGCTGTGGGAAGCTCTTGCTTGAGATGTTTTCTGAATAAAAACCCTTTGTGTGTGCTGGCCTCATGCCTTGTGTCTCTTTGTGTCGGGACTGGGGAACTGTGCAAACCCTGGTAGCCACACCCGATTATCCATATGACCTTGATGGGTGTCATTAATGTTTAGAGTGTCCACAGACAGAGTAACAGTTATGTAGTAGGTGACCATATTTTTCTGAAAGGAAGGTTTGCATGAGTGTGTATTACAATGAATGGCAGCCCATCTAGGACATGTTACTAGCTCGCACCCTAAGTGTTCAGGATAGTCTTAACCTCCCTGTTGTCTGTAAAATTGGATCAACTTGGTTAAGATGACTGGATGATTGTGGCCTTGTTTCCAGAGGAGGCCCACACAGACTCAAAGAGAACATGCAAACTCTACAAAGAAGGCATACCAGCCAAGTACTAAACAGAGGCTCCAAGTGCTTTTTATTTTTACAGAAATGTTATGTCATATGTCATGTAATTAACTAAACAGAATGCCTAGGATCTGATGCTGCCTTGAAGACAACACCAAAGGGATAAATGAATATGCACAATAAAGCAGAGCTTGACACTTACAAAGAAATGTTGAAAGCAAATATTTCTACAATAAAATCTATCATGCTAGTATGAGTAATTATGAAGTGTAGTTATACCATCCTAATAATATAAAACGATTTTCTATTGTATGTTTTTTTTTTTTTGCTTGTCATTTAATTCTGAGCTCAAATAAAGCATCTTTAAGGACTATTATACACATTCACAATTCACAAACCCTGCACATGTGAATCATAAATTGCTAGCAATCTAGGGCAGACATCAAGTGACAGCATTTGCAAGGGCTCAGTGAGCCTGTAAAATGAAAAAATCAGCACAGACAATAGAGCCGTTTCAAAGCCTCAAGTAAAATATCAATTTGCTGGAAACCCTCCCAAACAATGGGCACCCTCCTGTAAGCTGGGCGTTGCTGTCAGCTTGAGTGATAATAAAAATGACAGAGATTGTGAATGGGGCACCAATCTTCATTGATTACAGTTTTCTTAAACTACTGCACCACATTCCAAATTGCTAAAAAGCTAAATTCATCAAAACGAAAAGAAATTAATGCAAATTAATGCAATCAACAGAATCACAACATGAAAGCACAAAACCGGAACGTTTCTTCTACACGTTGTCACTACCAGGTCTCGCTCCTTGCATTACCCGCCCTGGGGCTACAGCGGTGCACACTGAAAATAGGCGTGAGGATGACTGTTCTCTTATAGCGGCCACCAGAAAGAACTAGAAGGAGTTTTTTAAGACTTCCAGTTACACCTCTGATAGGAAGCATAAAAGACCAGATATCAAGGTGGACAAAGGTTCGCTTTACTTGCACCCCAGAACACCATCTCTGCCTTAGAGCATTCCCCAGGAATCCTAGAACCAAAGACAAGAAATAATCTTGAAGGACATTAACAAGTAGGGTTTTGTGTTGTGTTTAGATTAAATATAAATAGATGAGGAGATATGTTACAGCTCTTACTGGTCACCATCACCATCCTGGAGGTACCAAGTGGTAGTTTTGCGTCCTCTTGGTTTTGACAAATGGATTTTGAGCAATTTAGATATGCCTGTCTAAAATCTGACTTGCATAGTGAGTGCAAATGTTGCCTTGCAGTACAAGGACCTCAGTTCATTTCCAGTTCCAGTAACTATCTGGGTGAGGCTTGCATGTTCTTGGGATTTAGCCAAAAGAAGTTAGTCTTATTTTAACTGGTCTCGCAAATCTGTGCATTCTTTCCATGCTTGCATCCAGTTTTGTAAATGATAATGCTGGGATAGGTTCTAGTTCCTCACAATCCTATAATTGACTAAGAAGAAATAGAAAATGGACACATGTTGTGTAGTAGAAAAAGAAAACAAATTATCTGCTTTCTTTGAGGAAGCCATCAGATTAGAGTAAAAAAATGCCTAACTACTGACCAAGCAATGTTCATACAAAGAAGGGGTTCTTAAATGTAACTAGAAACACTTGGAATTCTGGTCCTTCCAAGATTAAGGTTCTAGTCCCAGTCATTTGCTAATACCAGCAGTTCCCATTTAGTGGATCATGGACTTGTCATTCTTCTTCCAATCACATAACTGGCTTCTGTGATTTGCCTCACGCTCGGCAGATGTCTTTCTGCACTGTCACCTTCTCAATTAGTTTGCCATAAGTAAGATGCAAACTGACACAAACTGCAATAACTTTGCAGAGGTTGCCACTCACACCGTGTACCATATTATAAGCTTTTGAATAAGACCAAGATTAAGGTGTTAGCCCCAGTGGTTCTTGACTAAATAGATGACGGACAGGCACAACCATTAGCATATATGCAGTATATATTAGCATAGTTACAAAACTAATAATATTATTTGATAATTTCATACATTGGTCCATTGTCTTAGTCTGCATTTTCTATTACAGGAAAACAGGAAGCTGGAGCTCAACACAACAGTAGAAGTAGCAGTCCAGGAACCAACTTAGGATGGGATGACAGTCACTGACACACTCACATTTGTTCTTTTTATAGATGCAAATTCATAACCCACTTGATCTTTTTGGGGCGAGTATCAGAGCCTATCCTGGAAAACATTGGGCTCAAGGCAGTATGCAGGCCTGAAATTCGATACTGCATGATCGACTCACAAACACACCACCATGGGCCCACAATTAGCCTAATCCTTGGACAACAGGGAAGCAAATCCAAATACCTCGAGTTCACTGATTTCTAAATTCTTACACTACCCAGCACACATAATCTTTATTTATTCTCAATAAATCATTCTAGCCCATTTATGAAGCAGTCAGTATGACTGCCCCATCCAGTTTTATCTTACAGGCAGTTAAATAAATATGTAAATATTAAATCACACTTGAATCCCTATGTAGTATGGTTTTCAGTAAATTGCCCCTGTTATTAGAGAAAGTTCAGTTCAAAAGGTGACCAAGAAAAAATAAACACATTTCAAATCGTTGAAAGCATGTTTTATATTCCAGAGCTGGTACAGTGTGTTAAGTACAAGCAAACAAATAGACTGGCAACCACATTAAAAAGCCATTCATATAATCTTAAAGATACTTCTAATCTAATCCCAAATAAGGATGCCATGATTCATCAGTAGTTGGTGCCGCTGCCTTTCATCTCCAGGGCTGTGAATCCTGGGCCAGTCACTGTCTTTGTAGACTCTGCACTTTTCCCCATCCATGTCTTTGTGTTCTCCAGCTTTATATCCCAAAAAATGCAAATGCTGGCACCAGAGGGTGCTAAAATGGACTGTTCAGGACTGGTTCAGACTGTACAAGTGGGCTTGTTATGTAAATGGATAAAAAATACCAGGCATAAAAATCTGAGAAACCTGCACCTTCAACAGCTGTGAGTTACCATTCAAATAAGCAATAAACAGAACAAAACATAACAATGGATGTTTACCTACGGGTTGGTCACATTGAGCCAGAATTATCTGTAAAATATTCCAGGCCTTTAAGCCATCAGCCAATAAAAATCAACATAATGTGTACACCATTACTGACATGCTATAAAACAGTACCATCCTAATAGCATACATCAACCTCCATTTTATCATTAGTTTTGCCAGTGAGAAGTGCCCCATTGTATTTGTAATTATACAGCCCTTATCATGTCAAACCATTTTCACTGAGAAATCCTGAAAAGTGCAGCCTGTTACATCACAAAGCCTAGTGACTGTTTTTGTTGGCCACCACCTCTTTGAAATGTGCACTACAAGCAATTATGGCATTCTTGCCTGTCCGTTTAACCCCTGACTATAACAATTACCTAAGCTTACAGGCAGGCCTATGGTCCTAAAATAAAATGCAAATAAAAATTAAGTTAAAGACTTGTTGATATTTCTTATGTTTTCTAAATAGTAACACTTTTAGTTCCTCTGGAAGTCATAATGTATTTTATAACTTCTGGTGGCTGATCTAGAGCAAGCGGGACTTTTCTGTTTTGGCAGTACATTCAAAATACAGCTTGACATCGATTATATCACTGATATAACTTTTCTAGGTAGTTGTCTTTAAAGACGCATTGATGTAAGTATGTAAAAGAAATGTTTTCAAATGGTTGAAAGTTTCCACTTTTGACAATCTTCTCGATGGTGGCTGTGCATTCAGCCTTTGAGGCATTTGTGCATTCCGTGTTTTGGACTTTGTCTTGCATGCCTATGAGCCACTGTGTTTGTCTGCAGCCCAACTGATCTATAGTAAGGATTTCTTCTTGCTTGTCATCTTTCTCAATCTTTGTCCCTTAATCACCTACTGTGATTTGCTTGACACTCAGAATATGTCGCTACCCTTCTTTCTCTTCCTGCCATTATGGTGGTTATCAGCTGGCCTGTCAATTTCTTAACTATAAACACACAAGCACAATTTACTTTGCTGTTCTTTATGAATTCTGAACATGTATTTGACAATCTTCTAGACTGTTGTCATGAATTTTGGTTGTCATTCATGCATTGTGTATCCTGCACTTGTTGCTCTGCAGATGCCACTGCTCTTCTTCTTCTGTCCATTAAGGTGTTCTTTATCATGTAATCAGAATCTGCATTTTTTCTGACACTCAACAAATGTTGCTGCTCTTCTTTTACTTTCTGCCATGTCACTTACTCTTAAACCCATGACCACAAGTCACTTTACTGAGGTTATCGCTACCTACATTGTTTTGGATTTCCAGAATGTGCCAGGTCAAAAGCTTGGATTAAAATGAAGATCAAGGTCCTAGTCCCAATAGTTTGAGTGTAATTGCTTGACAGATGGTCTGACCTTAGCATTTTATATCTATAGATTGTGACAGTGAATGGAAAATTAAATTGGGGACAGACGGTGTAAAGCCTTGTTATACTGCAGTGATGACAAAAAGTTTGAATACAGCAACACTAATCCCTGAGCAAAAGAAGTTGTGTGTGTCTGTGGTGGAATTTGATCCCAGTTTGGGAATAAGCTGCAACCCTAACCCTCTGAAAAGCTTCACTATTTTGTTCTTCTAGGGTGTTGCTTTTAACAAAGGTTTTGCCTTTTTAAGCTGATTACCCATTTACAGAAAAATACGATGTAGCTAGAAAAGCCAATTCATAACTAAGTGACTGGAATGTGAAGATGTTTTTAGGCAGCGTGCGTAATGGTTAAAGCTTTGGACTTTAAACTTCAAACCCTGAGGTTGTGGGTTGAAATCTTGCTACTGACATTGCGTGATCATGAGCAAGTCACTTCATCTGCCTGTGCTACAAATGGAAAAGCAAAAGAAATGTAACCAATAGTATCTCAAATGTTGTAAGCCACCTTGAGTAAAGGCGGTAGCCAAATAATAAGAAACAAGAGTTTTATTGGCAACTTCCTGATTTGTTTCATTGTAATCAAAAGTGTCAGTCACAAATTCAGCGCATACAGGGATTTCATCAGCATAGAAAGTGAACACATTTCAGGGCTACAGAGGGCCAGATGTAATTCTAGTTGCAGTAGCTGACAGACAGATGCAAACCATGTACAGGGAGGCAGGTCTATCGTAGGGCCCCCTCAACACCCACAGCCAGTCTGGAATTGCTGATTACACTAAGCCAAGTATCTAGAGGAAAACCCATGGAAACATCAAAAGAACATATTAACTCAACAAAGACATGGACTATGTTAGGGATTGAAACGCAAGATACTACAATCATAGAGCAGCACATATCATCACAGTCCATTTTCAAACAATCAATTACAATTTTTATTACTCCACAACGATAACTGTCACATTACACAATCAGCATATGGGGAGTATTACATGTTAAGGTTGTATACTAGGGCCATTAGTTTGGTTTTTATAGCAAATCATTTTATACAATTTTTCTGCAACTCTGCCCAACAAATGAACACATTGCACAACTTGTGTGAAATATGAAGTAAAGGGAGTTTGTTTCTTTTATCTGACTTTGATTTGGAGGCAAAGTCTTACCTTGAATGTGTGTAACACGGTGAGGATGAGGATTGTGTCTTGAGAAGAAGGAGTGATGGCTCAACATCCCAAAACGAGGAGTTCCTTTAGATGCCGGCCTGACAGCATTATTGTGTGAAGAAGGGGCATTTTGTTCATTTGTAAGTTTCAGTGCTTGCTTTTGATTAAAGGTGCTTGATACCGGATCCTCAATTTTCTTCATCCTTTCTTTTACTGATGTTTTCAGTGCACTTTGACAGAATTAGAGAACACATTTAAATCAGTGGAGGTGGTAGTAGTTCAAAGTAATAGTTTTTATTTCAAGCAGCTAATGTTCTCTCTAATTAATAAGTAAAATATTACAATAGTCATGAAAGCACACTGTAAAGTTCACCTTTGAAAATATTAAATACTGTTACAGTTATTGTAGAGAAAATGGCAATTCTGTTATCTGATTTGATGGAGGAGAATCACAAAATACAGTAAGTTCTGCCCAAAATTATGATATTTCATTTTAGTACATTGGTCATTGCTTCATGTAGAGAATTTCACAATGAATGGTATCTCAAAGCATTCCACGTGTACTTATAAATACTGATTTTCACTTTCTCAACCTTAAAACAAGGAAAAAGGGTGAGGCAATGGTCAGATTTGAATTCAAGTTAAATTATTTAGAAATCTGACCAAACTGTTGATAGATAAATGAAAGGCCAGAGTCCATTATGTAGAAGGCTATTTATTTATTCATTTAGTGAATGCAGAAAACTAGACAAGCAAAATATATCATTTATTCTCTTTAGAGACTTTTCCCTTTAGGTTGATGGGCAAAAGAAAAGGTCGACTAGGACAAACAAAACTAGAAAGTGGTAGCACAAGACAACCTAATGTGTAAAAATTAATGTCTTGCAAGTCATGAATTCACAACATCAGACTTGCAACATCTTGTAAACACCTGGAATTTGCACTGTAGTCTCATACTCCATAATAATGTTTTTATGCATCTACCCCTTGCTCTGTATGAGTGTCCTCATCCACTGGCTCATCCCTCAGGTACGTTATTGGCAGTAATGGGTTCAAGAGGTTCCTGGGATGCAACCAGTAGTACAGAACCAACCTGCACTGTCACAGGAGGGGCTTGGAGAGAAAGCATTGCTTTTTCTTATTTATCCTTTATACCTAATAACCGTAAGTGCCAACATAACATTAAGCGTCATAGCCATAACACATGACAATATTATGAAATCTAGGACAAAGCTATTATATGTAACAATGTACTACCTTAACCTAAGACTACAAAATGTCAACAAAGTTCAAAAGCAATGGTTTTATGACCAAACAGTGAAATTTGTGAGCTGGAATGTCAAAGGTCTCAATCATGAATTCAAGAGAAAGAAAGTATTCTCTTACTTAACAGGTTTAAATACTAAAATAATATTTTACAGGAGACTCACTTAATAAGTAACGACCAGGGTTGATGGGCAATTTATTAAATACTTAAATTATTAAATAATTCTGATATTTATACACCTAATATAGATGACAGAGATTTCATCCAAAATGTATTTGCATCTATTCCTAATGTGAACACTCATAAAATTATAATGGTGGAGTCGTTAATTGTTTTAAATCCAGAACTGGAAAGATCTTCAGCTACAGCGGTGATAACATCTAATACTGAAGAAACAAAATGTATTCACAATGAAACTTCATATTTATTTCTCACTTACTTTTGCTTTTGAACAACTAGAGAACAATTCTTGGTTTCTCCTGCCATGTTTATATTTCACCTTTTGATATAAAGGCAGGCCTGTAGAAAAAAAGAAAAGATGTGCAATAAGGTATAGGGTGACACTTCAAATAGGAACACTGATTTATTTGGAGGTTTTTGACTGTACTTGAATACTCCTTTGCCTCTTCAGTTGGTCTTTACAATACAGTAATGTTAAAAGACCAAATGCCGTATTGCAATTAAGTATTTTTGTTTTGTCTGAGTGGGAATGAACATTTTTTTTGCAGAAGTTCTAAAATAATACACCTATTATTTAAAAACAGATCTTAGGATAAAATTGGATGAGAACAATAGATTCAGTCCAACATACTGTACAGTGGTTGTGTTGCTTTTTTTTTTAAATCAAACATATTGGTGAAGCTTGACCTCTTCTGTCTAAATGCATGCCAATTCTCCATGAACACTACTGTACTTTTCAGCTGGTTCTTTATTATTTTAATATTTTTTTTTAGATTTTTTTAATTTGCCTCTAATACATGTTAAGATAACTGACCTATAGTTACCAGAGCCATCCCAATAACGTTTTGTATAAATGAACAACATTTGCTTAGGGACTTTCCCTAATATTCAGTGATTTGTGAAAACATAGATATTTTCAAGATAAAGAATGTAGTAATTGGCATCTAACCCATTAAAATTTTTGTGGAATTTTTCATATATTAATATTTACATGTACATGACACACATTGGTATAGGTATAAGGAGACCATGCAGCACAATCACTGCCTTTCACTAGCATTGCCCCAGCTACTCATAGTAGCCTGCAGTGCTTGTCTTTTGTTGTAACTTTATATACTGCAGGGGTGTGGAAATCAAATTTTTTTCAACTTGTCCACGGACAAGTAAACTTAGAAAATCCACTTGTCCGCCAGTTAAATTCACTTGGCCATAAACAAATAACAAAAATGAAAAATAGTTTATTTTTTCTGATCTCTTTTATTGATACCAAAACTGCTTTCCATTTTACAACTGAAAAAAGTTCTTTCAGGGAGTAGTATTTTGCCTTAGAGAACTCTTTACTAAATTCATATTAGAGAATAATCTCTCACAAGAAGCTGTGGAAGAAGAAACTTACTTTTAGACTCACGCTTTGACATAAAGGCAATGTGTTTCGCAGACAGCTGATGAGACAGTAGTGTGTGTCTTTTCTGTCAACTTTCTTGCAGGTAAATAATGTGGATGTTTTGTCGGCAATAAGTGGATACTGACGGCAAATTTGGCAAAAAACAGAGTCAGTGTCGTCTGTATTTATCCATGGAAACTCTTTGAGCCATTGCGATTGAAAAGACCGTTTTCGTTTTTTATCATACACACGGTCCCTTTCAGCTTTTGTTTTTCTTTTCTTGCCCTCACTGTCAGGTTTTTCAGGGCCTGTTGTGCCAGTTTTAATCAAGAAGCGATCCATTTCTTATCCACGATGCTACTTGCTTCAGTTTCAGCAACACGCATATAGCGAGAAAAACGTGCTTACCACAGTGCATTATGGGTTACGCAGGTAATTCCTAATGACGTATTTGAAATTCCGCAAGATGGTACATTTTCAAAGAAGTAAATATTACCGATGTTGTCGGGAAAAATAATCGCGTCTAAGTGAAGATTTTTTATAGATATATCATTGCACTTGGAAACCGTTATAATGTTTTCTTCTTTATTTTTAATAAACTCACAGCGCGAAACCAACTTGTTTTATATGAAAAATTCTCTAATCAAATACGATCTATAGACGGCTCATCAAAACTGATGTTGTCACGCAATTCATTTCTTAACTCTTCAATATATCACAACCTACGCGAAATCGCAAATTTCAGGAAAGACTAACTGCCTAACAAACTTTGCTATGGGGTGAAAATATTTGCATTGTAAGTAAAATGATAAATTTTTATGTAGAAACAATGAATTCTATCAATAATATATAAACATTATCGATTATAATGAAAAATCATCAGATTACATCGTAATGATGGCATGAAAAAAATGACAGCATCTCCAAGCGTGTAAATAGTAGGGTAAAATACTTATGTAAGACTGTAAGAGTGCTTCCCCTTTGAAAAATCAGCCGTCATTTTGTAAACAATATTAAAGACCAATTTGAGACGAACATGCCTAAGTAGACTGTTTCCGCACGAAATACGTACCCAAATGTCTAAAATATGAAAGTAGTGGTAAAAATGTGCCCAGCACAGCACACACAGGCCTAATTCTTTTTTCTCCAGAAAACTGCACTTGTCCGTGGACAACTGAAACCAGAAAAACACGCTTGTCCGACAGTCAATTTACCCATGTCGGATTAGTCGGGCGTTGGATTTTCGCACCCCTATATACTACTTTGTTCTTGCGCAGAGGTTTCCCACTTTGTGCTATATTGATGGTGCAGTCGCCCTTGGAACCTCATGTCTAATTAGAATCATATTATAAATGTGTTCCCTAAAAATTATTAAATGAAGTATTATTCTTGTGAATTTATTTTTAGTGTGAAATTAAATTTCAAATATTTTCCTTTGATAGTCACAAACTTTTTGCAGCTTGTGTTCAAATGTGTGTGTGTATACAAATACTGTACAACCCACACACAAAGATACATTGGTTAGCACCTGATTGGTGTACTGTACGTGTGGAATCTGTACCTTCTCCATTGGTCCACTCTGTTTTTCTCCAGTTCTTTCATTTTTCACCTACACCATAAAAACATTCATCAAAGGTTAACTGGTAACTCAAAATTGTCCAGGTGTAGAGAAGGATTGTGTGATCTGTACATTAGAGTGCTCTTCAAACAGCTGATGATGTCTTGGGGCTGGACCTTGTCTTGTGACCGATAGTATAATTGGGGAAGACTCCTGCTCATTCTGACCTTGAAAATGCTTTCGGTATGATCAATATATGGATGAATCCCTATTTTATATTTTCAAATCTGATTATCAAGTTTGTGTTTGCCTCCAATATCTTCCTTTGCTTAATTATGCCCTAAAGGTAATCCAATTTAGCTTTTTTTGTGGTGTTATTATAGCAACGTCTGTGTTTTGAATCCCTTTGTCTGGCTAATTACTCCTTAACATTACATAGCTACATATATATATATATACATCCATATATATATATATACATCCATCCATCCATCCATTTTCCAACCCGCTGAATCCAAACACTGGGTCACGGGGTCTGCTGGAGCCAATCCCAGCCAACACAGGGCACAAGGCAGGAACCAATCCTGGGCAGGGTGCCAACCCACCACAGGACACACACAAACACTACGGCCAATTTAGAATTGCCAATCCACGTAACCTGCATGTCTTTGGACTGTGGGAGGAAACCGGAGCGCCCAGAGGAAACCCACACAGACACGGAAGGAACATGCAAACTCCACGCAGGGAGGACCCGGGAAGCGAACCCGGGTCTCCTAACTGCGAGGCAATATATACATATATATATCTATATATATATATATATATATATCTATACACATACATATATATATATATATATATATATACACATACACACACATATATTGTATATATATGTCAACACTGTACATATACATAAATACTTTATTTAAGCATACAATAATATACAGCACATATACAATGGTTCTAACCTTTAGATATATAAATATTATTTAACAATCAATCTATGTATGAAATGATTAAATCATTATATATTATATTATATATGCATAAACTTTAAAGGAAGATCAGAAGACAATCATATAAACATGTTTTTAACATTTATGAAAAACTAAAACAAACATATGTTGTTTAATTTCCCTTTCTCCAGAAGCCTAACTGTTTTCATTAAAATATACTATCAAACAGCTGTTTAAAACAATGAAAGGAAATATTTTACAGATTTAAGAGAATAAAAAAGATGCTAACTCTTTGGAAACCAACTTCCTTTCAGATTTTGAAATAATCTTCAAGGATTCAGTAGTTTGTATTTTACAATGAACCTCACACTTACAGCACATGTAGATGAAAAGAAGTCAAACACAAATGCAGTTTTTCAGATAATAAATAAACCTGTTCTCTTCCTGAAAAATGCTTAGATGCACTTTGCAGTATTAGCTGAATAACGGCTGGCATTGAAATCTGAAGGTGTTTTCCTTGGAGGAATAAACAAGTAAATGAATGTACGTTTTACCTTAGAGTTCATGTACTCGCCTGCACTCGGATTCCACTACTTTCTGATGCTAACAGGGAGCTCTGGCTTTTTCTTTTTTGTGTGTGTCTGTGTGCGCGCGAGCTTTTGTTTCTAAGTTAGTTGCTAGGTTACTAAATCTCAACAAATAAAAAACTTTTTGTCACAATGGATATCTCACACACTTAGCATGTTGTATTCATAAAACTGAGTTCCTTTGTGGAATAATTGCAGCTTGGCATTGTAATTACAGGGCAGCTTGCAATGGGTTGCCTTCAGACTTGGAGGCAAACTTTCTAAAAAATAAACATCGAGGAAGTAAAACCAGTCAGGGCAGAGTCAAAGTCCATATTACTGTTTGAATTCTCTGTAGGATTTTTGTTTTGATATTAATTGGTTAAGGACTATGAGACTACCATTGCCAGGAACAAAGTGGAAAAACATCTGAAATCAAATAATAAAGAAATTGTGCTTTTACATAAAAAGACATTTGTGGATATTTGTGAATATTCAATTTTAGAAATTAACAAATGTGTTTTTCAGGTTGTTAATATTTAACTTTCATGTAGGTAGTTGTGTGACTAGAGTAAACAATTTAAACTTGTTCGAAGTATTTAAATATGATCATAAATTGTGTTTATTCTGCATATAGATTGTGTACGTATTCATTGGAAAACTTGAACAAATAATCCTATCATAAATAAACATCAAATAATTCTATGACAACTTGTTACAAAAAATGTCACGCACCATAATACATTAGAATGTTACCTTTAACCCACTTTATATGATGCTTTTTTTATTAAATGGACATATTTTATCATATTACCGTCTAGAATGCTGCTTAACTAATGTATCCTTAGTGTGTTGTTCCATTATAATATCAACTAGGTTGTTTTTTCTTAAATATTCACAAAGTTTTATTTTTTTTCAGTTTGGAGTTGATGCACAACTACTGTACACAGTAGTCCTCTTATTTAAATGTATTCATTTTCTGCCCTTCTGCCTACTTTAGTCTGGTGGTAGTTGCTGCTCTGTATCTTTATTCTCAGAGTGCACCTTCTTTCTCACCTTTACAGGCTGTTGTTTCTGAGCATATTGTCTGTTTTGCTTTCTTTTTTTGCACCTTATTTTTCCTTTGCTAAACTGAGATAACAAAGTAACTGTAATAAGTTTAATTTAATAAAAATAATATTACTATTTTAAAAGACATGGCAGTTTTATACACATCCTATTTTTCATCTTTGATTTGCTCTGAACAAAGTTGTTGTATATATTTTTTTTTTAAATTTTGATTCATACGGTGATTTCTAGGGCAGATATGAGGGCAATGTGTTTGCTGCGTTAAATGGTACACGGGGATGTGATTTATTTGTTCATTCTTGATAACTTATCGAACGCTTTATTTTATTCAATCATTCATTTATTCATTCTGAAAGCACTTATTCTAAAGTGTTCTGGTAAAATGACCCACATAATGTACAATATCGATAGATGGATAGATACAGTAGATGTAAAAGACACTATATGATTGATAGATAGATAGATAGATAGATAGATAGATAGATAGATAGATAGATAGATAGATAGATAGATAGATAGATAGATAGATAGAAAAAACTGAGAAATCACATGTACAGAAGTATTCACAGCCTTTGCTCAATACTTTGTCGATGCACCTTTGGCAGCAATTACAGCCTCAAGTCTTTTTGAATATGATGCCACAAGCTTGGCACACCTATCCTTGGCCAGTTTCGCCCATTCCTCTTTGCAGCACCTCTCAAGCTCCATCAGGTTGGATGGGAAGCGTCGGTGCACAGCCATTTTAAGATCTCTCCAGAAATGTTCAATCGGATTCAAGTCTGG
The DNA here is from genome assembly GCF_016835505.1 of Polypterus senegalus. Classification (NCBI taxonomy): domain Eukaryota; kingdom Metazoa; phylum Chordata; class Cladistia; order Polypteriformes; family Polypteridae; genus Polypterus; species Polypterus senegalus. The sequence goes on from NC_053154.1 coordinate 260,222,242, forward strand.
CTCTGGATGGCCACTCAAGGACATTCACAGAGTTGTCCTGAAGCTACCCCTTTGATATCTTGGCTGTGTGCTTAGGGTCGTTGTCCTGCTGAAAGATGAGCCGTCGCCCCAGTCTGAGGTCAAGAGCGCTCTGGAGCAGGTTTTCATCCAGGATGTCTCTGTACATTGCTGCAGTCATCTTTTCCTTCATCCCGACTAGTCTCCCAGTTCCTGCCCCTGAAAAACATCCCCATAGCATGATGCTGCCACCACCATATTTCACTGTCGGGATGGTATTGGCCTGGTGATGAGCGGTGCCTGGTTTCCTCCAAACGTGACACCTGGCATTCACACCAAAGAGTTCAATCTTTGTCTCACCAGACCAGAGAATTTTGTTTTTTATGGTCTGAGAGTCCTTCAGGTGCAAACTCCAGGCAGGCTGCCATGTGCCTTTTACTAAGGAGTGGCTTCTGTCTGGCTACTCTACCATACAGGCCTAATTGGTGGATTGCTGCAGAGATGGTTGTCCTTCTGGAAGGTTCTCCTCTCTCCACAGAGGACCTCCGGAGCTCTGACAGAGTGACCATCAGGTTCTCCCTGATCGCTCAGTTTAGATGGCCGGCCAGCTCTAGGAAGAGTCCTGGTGGTTTCAAACTTCTTCCACTTATGGATGATGGAGGCCACTATGCTCATTGGGATATTCAATGCAGCAGAAATTCTTCTGTAACCTTCCCCAGATTTGTGCCTCGAGACAATCCTGCCTCGGAGGTCTACAGACAATTCCTTTGACTTCATGCTTGGTTTGTGCTCTCACATGAACTGTCAACTGTGGGACCTTATATAGACAGGTGTGTGTGTGTTTAACACTTCTGGTTTGGCAGCTGTCATTTAAAAAGACATCCAGCACTATTTGAGGGGCAGTCATGTATTCAAATTTTAGACAGGTTCCTGTCTGTGTCAAGTTTGTGTGCCCTATCTGTGTCCATGAAGTCTCATTTACAACAGACATTGTAACGTTTTGCAGGTTAGTGTTAAATAACATCTTTAAATTGCTTCAGTGTGAATGAATGGGGTGTAAAACGGCTTTGGGATGGACATGGACAAGTGTCCCATGACCTTGTCTTGCTCCCAATAATATCAGGCTTGACTGTTCTCTTATTATTCTGCATTAAAATAAAAGATTTTAGAAAATGAATAAATCAATGCTAGCACTACAGAAGTATAAATAATTATTGTCTGAAATAATGTTTTATTGATATTGTAGAAAAGGAGTCATGTAATCCTAAATTAATGTATACATTTAAGGTATATAATGAACCCCAGGACTCTAGAGTGCAATTGCTAGATATGCCTGACCCTCTGCTACCTCATAGTCAACATCTCCAGCACTAAAGGTCAAAAGCATTGATTTGCTGTCATTGTGCTTTATTGATGCCTTGAGTTCATACCCTTATGTCGCCAATAACAAAATCATTGCTTCAAACATTTGGAGTCTTTTTTGTCATTGCAACACCTCTGTATTTCAGTAGCCTGCCCATCCTTGCCATAGTGTGATTCATTATAAAGAACAGGAATATCGTATCACCTGATGAAAAGTAGTAAAGGTTTGTAATGATTTTATTTCACTCTGCATCGTAACAATAGCATTCAGAGGGACATAAATTAACCATAGTGTAGCAAATAGAAATTTTTATATGAACCTTTTGATATTTTTATTGGCCATTTTATTTTACTTATGATGTCAGCACGATGTTATCAACTAAAACCATTCCAGCGAAGACCAAAAATATTTTCATTAAGTTTGACTGATACGTTTTTATAAATAAGAGAGTTAATTAATAGTCACTGGTCCACATGAAAGTTGTTTTGAGTCCTCAGTGAACCTCATATTTGTTATGTGGCACTTCAAAACCTGTTTACAGCAATAGATTTGACAGTGTTATCTGAAATAACCTCTCACTCTCAGTTTATTTGAAGATTCAGCTCTTCAAATTCTTATCTACATTTTTTCTTCCACAAGTGTATTAAAAGCTTCCCATGTTTTCACTGTAAAAATATCACGCTGGCATTCCTGCTGAGCCTTTTCTTGAAAAGCACTGGAAGGCACTCATTCTCCCCTTTTCCCAATTATCTCTGATTTCATATCACTGACGCTGCAGGATACTAATAAATTATGTACTAAATTATTGGGCCCCTAAACTGTTTTTTTGGAAAATAGGCAAATGTAATTTTTTAAATATTTTCTTTTCATACTCTTTATATATTGATATGCAATTGTATATAGTAAACAACTACTAGTGCATTTAAATAAAATGCATATTTACACACATATTTTTTTAAAAAGAAAACCAAACAAACAAAAATCACTGAGA